>NC_084802.1:189927618-190230649 GCF_963169125.1 Humulus lupulus
CAACAATGGCTCTTTTGAGAATGTTGAATGCACTTCGGTGGAAAAGTCTAGGAATTTTGATGGTCTGTGGGTACAGTCAGGAGAGCCAGTCATCACCCTGACCAACGATCAGGTGGTTCGCAGAAGATCTGTTAATCGCCACATAGTATCCAGCAGTAATGATGGCAGCCTGGTACCATCAGGAGAGCCATTCATCACCCCGACTACTGATGAGCAGGTTGGCATAAATGCTACTTCTTTTCGCCCCATAAGAACCACACGCAATCACAATGCAATTAACGAAGAGTCTTCCCCTGGCAGTGGGGAATTGTTGTACGTTTCTGGTATGTACTGATCTTTTTGAAGAAATACCTTTGCAATGTTAATTTCCTCTCATTTGATATCAATAAACAATGACTAATTTTCTCTTGATTGTGAATTGTAAAGGAAGAGAAGGTAGGTTGAAAAACACCGAAAACTCTGATTGTTGTAGAAGCCCTGTGGTTTTGTCAGAATTATGCTGCTAACCTCGTTAATTTGATTTGTCAATGATTTAGAGGCTGAACATACACCTACCAAAAGAAGTGGAGCATCATATGGTGTGCAGTTTTTATCAAATAGAAGGCCCGTAAGTGAAGATGAGAAAAACTATGCCTTGAAGTTGGCTCATTCTGAAATCTTAGAATCAAACAGTGAGGGCTTAATAGTAGTCATGAAACCCTCACATGTGTACAAGAGATTCTTTGTGGTAAAATTGTTCTTCCCTTATAGACCTTGTTCATTAATGAGATCATTTAGAATTGCCTGTCTTCATTTGACTTTTTTGTGTTTTAATTAAAGCTAAAACATTGAAACTTCTAAATCGTTACTGTTGGTTGTCATTATCTTTGCTTGATCAGTTACTCCCTACAGACTGGGTGATGAAATATATCTCTTTGGAAAACCAAGATGTATTTCTACGATTTGGAGAGAAAGAATGGCGTACCAGGTTTAACTACAACCAGCTTCGCAAATCTGCGGCACTTTCTTCTGGTTGGAATCATTTTGCAGTGGACAACAACTTGGAAGAATTTGATGTGTGCGTATTTCAGCCCGGTAGTCCTGTGAACAACTCATTTTGCTTGGATGTTAAAATTTTTCGGGTTGTCGAAGAGATTACTCCTCTGACTACAATCAGTTCTCCAATATCAAGAAAGAACAAAAGGAAATTGATCAAGAATGAAAAGCAATCAATTGTTTAGAGTGTTTAAGTTACTTTTCTACTTGTTGCTTTTGATATGTCCGGCAGACTTTGGTTTCCAGCAATTGTACTTTGCTAACGTGGTTAAAGACTTAATGTTTTCATAATACTATTTGATATGTTTTCGTAAGTATGTGGTTAAAGATCTAGCAGAAGAGGAAGAGTATAATCTGATTGAGACAGATAACAAGGTTTTTGCCACGTACAAAAATTTAACTGGAGATAAATCTGTTTTCAATTTAAATCCTTAATTTAGGATAAGTTTGGTGGACCGTATATGCACCTTTTATTGTTTAACTTTATTACAATACAATATTTGGGATACATATTGTATTGTATAATTTATCATACATAAATTTTAATACAATACAACCTGCATTATTGATAACTGAAAAAGAGATGGTATTAGGGTGTATTGTAATATTTTATTAAGTCTCTTAATATTCTCTACACTCTCACTCAACGAAACTCTCTCACAGCCTCATTCCAATCGACAAAGATCCGATCAACTTTCTCTGGAGTATTTTTCTAGTCGATCTCCATGGATGAATATATGTGGTAAGTTTCTTTAACCTCTACGTAAGGGTCAAGTTTGGTATTTTCTATTTTAGATTTCTAGTGTTATGAGCTTTTCTATGAATTTTACAATACTCATTTATCAAATCTCTTTCTTGAAAATGATTTGGATATATAAAATATTAAAGTTAATTCTTATTGAATTTGAGAGTGGCTGTCATGTGTTTGATAAAAGTCTTCAATGAGTTCTGCTAAAACATTGAGAGGCAAGATAGGAAGTAACAGAGTCGACGGTATCTGACAATGGATAACATTTTTCGTTTCTTGTTTTCTGTTTTATGTAGATTGTACCTGCTTGTTAGAATCTCTACAAAAATTCCTTCAACTATCACTGCCTCCAAGATGAAGTGACTTTACAATTTTATGAACCAGTTTTTAGGTCTGTATTTTCTCTTGGCACCCCCGTCTAAGGAGTCTGTATTGTATTTAAATAAATACAACATCGTGTTTGGATAAAACTATGTATCGTATTAATTATTACAGTCACTAATTCTAATTAAATACAAACTGAATTATTTTATTCTTAAAAATAAGTGTATAAGACAATATTGTAATATTTTACCCTCTCTCTAACCTCTCTTCGGTCTCCTCAGTACTGGCCATCTCTTCCGATTGTCGTCCATCTCTTCTGATGGAGCTCTGAGGAAAGTTCCAGTCGCTGCTCAAGAGGAAGATTGTATTAACCTAGGTTTGCCTTTTCTTCTCTGGATCTATAGTTTATACCTGTTTGATATTAGACTTCTCATTCATTTTCGAGCAAGAAAAATAGACTGTAATAAGAGGAGAAGCAGTACCTGTTAATGGTGCCATTATCTAATGTTAGTGAATAAATTTCTTTTGGAAATATTCAAATATGTTTGTTTCTTCCTTAGAATTCGGTTCTAGAGCATAGCTCACCTTACTAGTGTCATGAGAATTGACAAAGAAATGTCTGCAATTGAAGTGTGACTTGCAATTGGATGGTTGAAGTGTGTGACTTACAATTGGATTGTGAAACTGTGTGATATGTTGTTTCTTCGTTGAAGGGCTTAAAGTGAAAGTTGAAGTTGTTTAATTGTTCTCCTAGGATGAAATACTAGCATTTTTGCCCTAAAAGAGATTATGTCTTCAATCATAGTGGCATGGTATATTAGAGGTGCTAGTAATTTCATGTACTTGCTAGAGTTTTAAAGCACAAGGACAGTTAATGCGATTGTTCCGATTAGGTTGACATGTACAATCTCAATGGAAATCTAGCATTTGTGATTGAGTTACACATTTAAGGTAGTATAGGTGTTTTTCTTGTGGTCAAATAAACTGCATTGTCGAGGAGAGGAGATTAGGGACATTGTTAGGGGTGGGCATCCAATCCAATCTTTTTGTACCTAGCTAATTCAATCCAATTAAAGGTTGAATGTCAGAAATCATTATCCAATCCAATCCAATTTAGCTTCAAAATCCAATCAAATTAGTAATTGGATTGGTTTGGTTATTTTAATTTTGAACCTGATTTTTAAATTAGCTTAAAAACATACAAAATTATATTAAAAATTAAACATCACCATTCACTCAGTAACAATATAACATAAAGTCATCAACATTACAAATTATTGAGAGAAGGAAAGGGACGAGTTTCAGAGAGCTCTGAGAGTTGTCAGGTGAAAATGAGAGAAGGAAGACAAGTGTTGAGAGATGGAGGCGGCAGACTAAATCAAATGCGTCTCTTTAGGATTTTTTAAGATATAGTGGAAGGGCACATCATAACTTCATAAGATAACCAATAAAATTTTTCTAAAATAAATATTATTATATTTATGATATATATATTTTTATGTAGATTATATTAAGATTGGATTGCATCGGTTGGTAATTTGATTTTGACAGTCCAATTCGTTGCCAACCGATCTAATTTAATTAATATCCAAATTTTTAAATCAATAGAATCTGATTGTATTCGGATATCCAATTTTTAGTAAATAGATTAGTTTGGATACTGTCCACCCCTGCTTTTTATAAGTGTTGCTAAATGTTGGTGTTAGAAATTTGTCGAGAGTTGGCCTCTCAAACCTTATTATTGGTATGTTTGATTCTTTATTGGAGCATAACATTTTGCTTCTCTTTATTAGTTTTTCAACCGTTAATAAAATCTGCAAAAGGATTTATAAAGCCCACATGCCACACCAGCATCAAAAATAGTAAAAAGCCTGCTAGGATTTTGGTTATTTGATTCAATAAATGACCCACTTTATCAGTTTTCAACCATTAATATATGCCTTGTAGTGAAACAACCCCATGAAGCACTACTTCTCATTGTTGAAAGTGTAATCAACATCATGAGAAAGAAATAGAACCCCAGTAGTGCCTCTTTAGGAGGTTGCCAGTGAACAACTCGTTGAAGCCCATTTTAACCAAAACATCAAAGTTCACTACCAAATACATCCTTGCATTGAAACACAAACCACAAAATGACAAATTAAGCATCTGAAATGGTGAGCATCTTATGTTTGATATGAGAAGTTAAATAAAGTATATGTATGGAGAGAAAATGTCAACGATATTCTCAATAAGTAGAATTTCTAAGCCCAAGACTGAGTTGGCTAAAAAGTTGTAAGACATTTGTATATCATCTTTATTGTCCAAGCCTTCAAATTAATGAGAGGTTCTTAGGGAAGTAAACGGGGTTGGGCATTGGCGGGAGTGTTTCCCCTTCCCAATCCTCATTTACCATTTTTTTTTTTGAAAAAAGAGACAGAGGTCAAACGAGATCTCCTTCAATAACATTGAGAACCCTCACTTATAGTGGAGGAATACCGTGGTAACAAAGGGAAAGAAAGAAACCATGCTCTGGAAGAGTGCTGACCCAGAAAAATTACGACCACAAATACACCCACTCCCTACACAGGTCCAAAAAGAAAACACCCTCAAAACCTTTCGATCTATACACCCACGTAGCAACCCAGAATCTGATTTTATCCCAAAGAGAGTCGACAGAACAAGAGGACTCTTCAAAGATCCTACTATTTCTCTCCAACCAAATAACCCAAAACGTGGCCAACACGGTACTCTGCCATAAACGCGCCATCCTCTTTCCTCCCTCTAACGCGCCATCCTCTTTCCTCCCTCTAACTGACACAGGAACAATTGCGAACAAGAGGAAGGCATACACCAAGAGACTCCAAACTCGTTTAACACTTTACCCCACAGAGCCCTGGAGAAAGAACACTCTAGAAATAAATGACCCACTGACTCACTCTTGTTTTTACAGCAAACACACCAATTTGGCGACAAGTAATGAAAAGATCTTCTTCTCTGCAAATTTCCATGGACACTTAACTTATCCAAGAATAACAACCACCCAAACACTTTAACTTTCGAAGGAACAACACTCTTCCATAACCTCTTAGCCCAAGACAACTCTGGACCTAAATGAGCATAGGTCAAACTATGAAAGGCAGTCTTGCAGTTGAAAACACCACTACTGTCTAGAGTCCAAATCCTCTTGTCCTTCAAAATAGTCGGAAGATCCACAACCTTAAGCAAATGTAACAACTCAATCAAGCCAGGAACCTCCCTATCAAATAAATTCCTTCTAAATCTCAAGTCCCAACATAGGCCACCCGAGCTACTAACATCCTCCACAACTACTATGTCCTTGATCAAAAAATTCACGGCCTCGGACACCCTAAATAAATAAGGGAATTTCCACTTTATGGAGCAATCACCTATCCAGATATCATCCCAAAAACGGATCCTGTCGCCCCTTCCCACTTTAAAATAGACCAAGCGCCTATAATCCTCATACAAAGTTGTGATGTCTCTTCAAGGACCACGAGCAGACAATCTTCCCCCACAATCTGTATCCCAGTCCACCATCATCACCATACCTGCTTTTGACCACCCTATGCCACAAAGACATGCTTTCCAAGGGAAACCGCCACAACCACTTCATGAGAAAAGCCTTGTTCCTCAACACCAAATTCCCAATCCCCAAACCACCGTGACTATGGGATTTACAGACTTCGTGCCAAGAAACCAAGTGATCGGCCCCTGACTTATCCACACCTTCCCACAAAAAGTCACGCATCAATTTCTCAATAACCTCCACCACATTCTTAGGGATACGAATAAGCGACAAGTAATACACTGGAAATGAAGACAAAACATATTGAATAAGAGTCAACCCACCACCTCTAGACAGAAAAGCACTCTTCCAGGAATCCAACCGTTTAGCACATTTAGAGATAACAGGCTCCCAAAACCCTTTGGAACGAGGAGAAGCACCCAAAGGAAGGCCCAACTACTGTATTGGCCACTGGCCCACTTCACACCCAATCTCACTAGCTTGCCGATCTACCAACTCCTTCTGCATATTAATCCCCAACAACTGACATTTATGCAAATTGATAGATAAACTAGACACAATGCTGAAGACCTTAAGGATATCCAGAAGCACAACCAAGGACTCCTCATCGTTAGCAAAGAAAATTGTATCATCTGCAAACTGAAGATGACTGACGTTGACTCTATCCTTTCCCACTGTAAAACCTCTAAAAGCCGAGACACTTTTAGCCTTATCAATCATTTTGCCCAAAACATTTGCTACCAAAGTAAACAAGAAAGGGGACAAGGAATCCCCCTGGCGAAGACCCCTCGAACCTTTGAACTTTCCCCTTGGACGCCCATTTAAAAAGACAGAAAAAGACGCGGAGGACAGACATCCACTCATACACCTCCTCCATACTTCACCAAACCCTTTCTTTTCCAAAACTAAATCCAAGAAACCCCAATCCACACAATCATAAGCTTTAGTAAAATCTATTTTAAACACCCAACCTTTTCTTCCTTTGCTCCTGTATTCCTCCACTGCCTCGTTTGCGATCAAAACTGTTCCAAAATCTGCCTACCTTCCACAAAAGCGCCTTGAGTTTCCGCAATTTAATTGAGTTTCCTCATTTACCATTTTTAATCCTTGCTCCCTTCCCCGCATATTCCACGTCAGGGGTGGGGCGGGAATCCCCATGGGGAGCCATTTATCTTTATAAAAAAATTATAAAAAAGGTAGATTACACAAAAATTAATCTATTACACTATGTTAATAATTCAAAGTACTAAATATTGTCCAAAAAAATTATAATCTTTAATTACTGATATGCTACAAAAACACAAATAAACATGTAAAATAAATAAATAAATAATTAAATGGGGCCCCATTGGGGCGAGGAGTGCTATCCCCATCCTCGCCCCGTTTAACATTCAGGGATGGAAAATGATCCCCGGTCCCTCTCGTTTTTTGTTTAGGCGGGGAATCTTCGCCCTCGAGGTGGGTGCTACCTTGGAGAAAATTGACATCCCTAGAGGTTCTTAATTAAATTACCTCTAGAAGCAAATGTTTTACTTGCATCATCCTTTAATTTGATTAGGAAGCTCTGAAGATTTAGCTACATGGACCTTGCTAGACCTCTTGCCACTATGCAGTGGAATCTTGAAGTAGAGGCATGCTTTTGATGCTTAATCATATTTATTTATGAGTGTAAAAAATTGAACCAATTGCATGAAGTTTCTAGAAATAATTTTCTAAAAACGGAAAAAAGCCTCTTCTCTCCTCTTTTTGAGAGAGCGTAGAGCATGCATTTTAGGAGATTCCATGGCTCTCCTGGCTATGGAAAGAATAGGTTGAGTGTGCACCATGACCAAACTCCATAACCCCATTAGTTATGGACGAAAACACGTTTCCGTTATTGGTGACTTTGGTAACCATTACCGGTATTAGAATAGAACACAAGGTATTCATGATGACCTTAACAAAGGATAGAGGCTTAGTTAGAATATGTGAGAGAACACGATTACGAGGCGATAGTGATCATAGATGCAATATACCAAACGTGGAATTAAACTCTTATTTGGACCGCCCCATTAGGGATATTTGGGAATTAAACAACAAGTCCATTATTATAACAAAAGAGTGGGATATTTGAACATATTAGAAGGGCACAAACAAGTTAAAGCCCAAGAAGAGTGGACTTAAATCCAGCCGTAACACATCAAGGGAGATTGTGAAAATAATAGACCCAGTGGGAATAATAAGGGCTTTTTTTGAAGGAAAATTGAAGAGTGTTTCTCCCAAGTGTCGAGGCCAATTTAAGAAGCAGTGATTAATTTCTGGGCTAATTATGAAGTAAACGTTAAAAGGAATAGGGCTTCGGTATTTTTCCAACAAAGCGAAGAAGAACAGCAGTGCAAGCATGATCAAGGTATTAAAGTATACATAAGAAAGAAGAAACACAACCTTACAATCAGTTCAATAATGCTAGACGGGATGGACGACAGTAAAATTAGTAGGAAAGTAGGAGAGGAAGAATTCTAGGTATCAAACTATGTGGATGGCGCAGATAGTTGTAGTTCTGAAGAAGAGGACGAGGAGTTGTGTAACGCTCCACGTCACTATGGTTGCTTCCTGGAATGACGACTGACCCTGCAAACCAACACGAGTCTTTATAGTGTGCTTTGTCCTTACTCGCACACTTCTTGGGAAAACTTCCCAGGAGGTCACCCATCATGAGACTACTCTAGGTCAAGCACGCTGAACTTTGGAGTTCTCAAGTGATGGACTAGCAAAAAGAAGATACATCTTGTTGGTATAGGTATTATCCATCAATCCATTTAAGTCATCTTCAACTGTGTAGTCCCATACCTGCACAGTCTTAGAATCATCATAGTTGACCTTCCCCAGGCGATGTGGGATTGCACAACTTTTACCCGGTCTTTCCTCCTGCGGATCACGGGATTTGATTGTCACAAGTTGTTTGCTGGGGAGGATGTAGAAAATATTATGGTGGATATAGGAGGAATGTGGGTGGAAAGGTGTGACCAGAAGGAAGTGGTTGTGGAAGAGAAGGACAACGTTCTTAATTCCAGCAATTGTGAAGTGGGTTTAGATCAGAAAACAACAAAATAAATTGATTTTGAGTAAGATAGAATGGTGGAAACTATCCAAGAAAAAGTGAAAGGTTGTGTTGAATCTAGAGATCTTGATCACCTGGTTACGTCCATGAACCACTTGGGTATTAAGGTGTTTTCACACAAGTCACAAGAGGAAGGATAGATGAATTATCCAACAGCATCAAGGAGGAAGAATAGAGAACTGAAAAATCTGGACTTTAATGTTAATTATGAGATAGGGCAAGGAAAGAAAGGGAAAGTAGGAAGACATCAATGATAATGTTATCATGAAATGTGAGAGGTAGTGGGTCCACGGATAAGAGGGCCATCAAAAGCTACAGTATGTAAGATTAACCTAGACCTGATTGTTCTTCGGGAAGTGAAAATGGGGAAGGTTGATAGGATATTCATAGATAATATAAGGTCATGGTTCAATGCAAGGATTTTGCTACCTTCTATTGAGACGTTAGGAAGAACTTTATTGGCTTGGGACACAAGAAGTATTACAATTCTTGATTCTCTTGTTGGAGAGTTTATGATTTCGATTCTTATCCAAGTTGAAGGAAAGGATCCATGGTGGTTTTCAGGGGTGTATGGACTGAGCTCAAACAATGAAAGTGCTGAATTTTGGGATGAGGTGGCTGGGTTGAGTTATATTTGTGGTGAGAAGTGATGTGTGGGGGGTAATTTCAATGTGGTCATGAAGGTAGAAGAGAAACTCAACTGTACTTCTAATACTCAGATTATGGGGTTTTTTGATGAGCTAATAAGAGAGCTGAAATTGAAAGACTCAAAACTCAATAATGGCCTTTTCATGTGGTCTAATTTTAGAGAACATCTCATTTGCTGCAGGCTGGACAAATTTCTACTGACTAATACTTGGACTAAGATTTATCCATATGTTAGACAAGAACTTCATGTTTAGACTAAATTGAGCCATAGTCTAGTTGTTTTGGACGCAAATCCTCCTTTGTGGGGTCAATCTCCACTCCAATTTGATATTTAAAACTGAATTTGGAAAGTGGTGGACAAAGGCAGTAGGTAAGAGCTGGCCAGGGTACAAGTTTATGAGTAATTAGAAACAAGTCAAAGACAAGGTCAAAGAGTGGAATAATAAGGTGCATGGATCCGGACAAGTAATAAAACAACATCTAGAAAAATGATTGTTCTCTCTTGATAGAATGGATTAAAATGGTAATTGGAATTAGCAGTTACAGGAAGAAAGGGGGAGAATAAGGAAGGAATGGCAACAACTTTATTTGGGGAAGATAGAGGGTTGTGGATGAAATCAAAATGTAAATGGGATAATGAAGGAGATGCCAACACAAGAATTTTCGATAGTCTCTCAAGTGCGCGTTAAGCAAAAAATGTTATATCTAGGATCGAGAGAGAGAGAGGATAGATCAATCCTAGTTAGGGAAGAAGATATTGTGATAGAGATTGTTGAGTTTTATTCCAACTTGAACAAGTCAATATAGAGGCCAATCGTTGGAATCGAAGGGATAGAATGGAAAATATACTTGATTTTCTTGTGTTACGCTTAGAAAGATCCTTTGAGGAGGAAGAGATCAAAAGAGCGGTTTTTGATTGTGAGGGGATAAATCTCCAGGAATAGATGGGTTTACTATGGTGTTGTATCAATCCAATTGGGAATGAGATGTTTAAGGGTTTTGCAAGAGATGGGGTTATTCAGGGTACTACCAATGAGACTTATATTTGTCTTATGCCTAAAAAACTTAATAGTTGCAAGGTGAAGGACTTTAAGTCGATCGGTCTTATTATAAGCCTATATAAGATTATTTCATTAGTACTCTAATAGATTGAGAGGAAAATTTGTTGATACAATTTTTGAGAGATTGGGTGCAAGGTGGGTCAGTGGCCTATGAAGTATTTGGGTCTTTCTTTGGGGGACTCTCCCCGTAACAAAGGATTTTGGGAGACTGTGGTTTCAAGTTATGCTAAGCGGTTGGATAGGTGGAAGTGTGCTTTCCTCTCTAGGGGAGGCAGATTGACACTTATCCAATCGGTCCTTTCTTCTATCCCGGTGTATTATTTGTCGCTTTTTCGTATTCCTAAAGGGGTGGTAGATGTGTTGGAAAAGCTGATGCGGGACTTTCTTTGGGAAGGTGCGGATCATTCTAAGTCGGATCATCTGGTCTCTTGGAAAGAAGTTTGTAAATCTCGAGATCACGGGGGCCTTGGTATTGGCAATTTGGATGCAAGAAATAAGGCTTTCCTCATGAAGTGGTTGTGGCGCTTTCCAATGGAAAAAAACACCTTGTGGCATAGAGTGGTGATGAGGAGGTATGGGGGGGATGGAGGTTTTTGGGACACTGGTAGAGGGGGGAGGCTGTCTGTTCGTGGCCCTTGGAAAGATATTTCAGCTCTTTATGAGGATTATCTTCAGTTGGTAAGCTTCAAGGTGGGGAAGGGGGATCGAATCCGCTTTTGGGAAGATATTTGGATTAACGATGCTCCTTTAAAGAATCAGTTCCCAGATTTATTTTTGATTACAATGTCCAGAAATTGTTTGATACGGGACTTGGTGGTCTTAAGTGGGGTTGCGGGCCTCCAAACTCAAGGATGGGATTTGCGCTTTAGAAGGAATCTGTTCGATAGGGAGATCACCAGTCTCTCTCAGTTATTACTTATGTTAGAGAGGGTGTCTCTTCCAGGAGTTTTAGAAGATAGGAGGACTTGGATACCTGACGTTAACGAAGTATTCTCTTGCAAATTGGCCTTTTCGAGGTTAAGTTATGCTCAACTGGGTTCTGTTCGGGAGTGGGGAAAGTCTTTGTGGAACAGTGTCTCTCCTTCGAGAGTTAGTTTTCAACAATAAAATTAATGTTCATGACAACTTGCAAAGAAGAAGACCCTACCATTGTTTGTCTCCTGCTTGGTGCGTTTGTTGTAAGCAGGCAGGGGAATCCACTAGTCATTTATTCTTGGAGTGTCATTTTTCAAGAGAAGTGTGGGGTAAAGTCTTAGCTGAGTTTGGTATTCTTTGGTGTATGCCATCTAACTGTTCTCAATTGTTTCTCACCAAGTTAGGGGGCGGCAGTCGAGTTTCTCGCCTCTGGCAAACTACTGTGTTGGCAACTTTTTGGGCCTTATGGCTTGAGAGAAATAACAGACTTTTCGAAGATGTTAGCAATCCGGTAGAGACTATTTGGGATAAGATAAAATTTTGGGTGGCGACTTGGGTGTATAGAAACAAAGGTTTTGAGGGGGTTGCCTTCTATGACCTTATTAGAGATTGGGGCAACTTCTGGATTTAATTTATGGGGGTGGGATTTGTTGTGGGTTTTTTGATCGTTTAGTTTGTTCTCTTTGTAACCTCGGTATTCCTCCGCCATAAGTGAGGTTTTCAACTATTTGAGTAGAGGTCAGCCTTTTGACCTGTCTCTTTTTAAAAAAAGAAAAAAAGATTTATACATTATGGGCAGCAGCTATCCTTGCTGTTTTCTGGGCTGTGGCTGGAGTAGAATAATCGAATTTTTTAAGATAAAGAGGAGTTAGTAGAAGGGCTTTGGGAGAAAATAAAGTTTTGGGTAGCAACTTGGGTTTATCGAGCTAAAGGTTTTGAGAACTTATCTTTTCTTGGATCTTAGTAGAGAATGGATATTTTTTGTACTAGTTATGTTTTAGTTTTGTAAGATTATTTTATTTTGTTTTACTTTATTTTTATTGTATCTTGATTGTTACCACAATTTTCCTCCCCTATAAGGGGGGATTTTTAATAAATTTGGGGAGATCACTTATGGACATGTGACCTTTGTTTATTTTCAAAAAAGAGAAAGTAGTCAATACTTAGCTTCAGATGATTTTTCTCTCTAGAACAAGAACTTATTGTTGTTAGTGTTTAGTATAACAAAATATAATCAATATTTTGTCCATTAAATATTGGATATACTTTTTAAGCAAGCTCTCTAGTCGTTTTTGTTTTGTTTTGGCCAATATTGAATAAATTTGAGAGGCATGTGTATTGTAAGCTATATTCAAAAAGAAAATTACTTTAGCTAGTGAAAAGATAGCACCACATACAAACTGTATATAAACTCAACTTTATATTAACTGTATTTAATTCCTATAATTCACCCTTGCTCTGCTCTATTTTAACTGTATTTACTTATATGCTTAATTTTAAGTTGGATTAATGGTGCCATTTCGAAAAACTATGTGTATCTCAGCTTAGAATTACAAGATAAATCTGGTTTCAACTACAATGTTCAAATCCCTCTTCCGTACCTATGGGGACAGAAAAGAATAATAAATGTTCTAATAAGATATTTTGAATCAAATGTCCTATCAGCCAAGATTCTTTTTGGCAACTTGGTCATTTTTTGAGAGATAAGACAATGAATTTAGGATGCGTTTGACACTTCGTATAAGCCTCTTGTATTGTATTAAATAGTTGCAATACAATGTTTGGAGGATGTTTTGTATTGTATTAATTATTACAATACTAAATTTTAATATGAAAATTTGAGCTTCCATGCATCTTAGTGTATGCCTTATTAAAAAAATACGCCAACTTAATTAAAATATGAACAATATGCCTTTGTCTAAAAATTTGACCTAACTGCCCCTCCTATTAATAGCCCCACTCTCTCTCTCTCTCTCTCCCACGATGGCAAAGGACCTCCTTGACGCTGCCACTGACATTGACGTCATCCTCGCTATTGACGTCGTCCTCACCATTGACGTTGTCACGCCACTACCTCCCATTACCATTGAAGAGCTAATCTATTTTTTTTTTATGTTAATAATTCAAAATTGAATCTTAAACTTAAATCCCCAAGAATATTCATTAGAAATACTAATTTAAAAGTTTCGAACACATCTATGTATGATTTATTAGTTTTGCTTGCTTTTTAATTTTTATTTTTTTGAACAAAAAAAAAAGGCACTAGTGATACTCCCATGAAAACATGATGTTTGAGGCAAATGATGCTCCTGCGATGCTCCTATGAGAATTTGATTTTCTAAGCAAAAAACTATGTTTCAGCGATGTTTAAACGATGCTCTTGTGAAAATTGTATTTTATTTTATTTTTAAGGCAAAAAACGATGCTCCTATAGAAACTTGATTTTTTGAGGCAAAAAACTATGCTCCTATAGAAACTTGATATTTTGAGGCAAAAAACTATGCTCCAACGATGCTACCATGGAAACTGATTTTTTTTAAGTAAAAAAAACGATGCTCCTGCGACGCTCCAACGATGGAGCGTCGCAGGTGCATTGTTTTTTACCTCAAAAAAATCAAGTTTTCATTGGAGCATCGCTTGCCTCAAAATTCATGTTTTCATGGGAGCACCATTTTATTCAAAATTATGCAGATTTTCATATATGAAAAAAATGGAATGTAAGGAAAAAACCAATAAATCGTACACATGTATTCAAAACTTTTAAATTAGTGTTTCTAGTAAATATTGTTGGAGGTTTAAGTTTTAGATTTGATTTTGAATCATTAAAACATTGAAAAGAGATGGTGCTTTAATGGTGATGAGAGGTGGCGGCGTCAATGACGTTGACATCATTGAGATGGTGATTTACCGTCGTAGGGACGTGGTGGTGTCATTGTGGTAGAAAGAGAGTTTGAGAGAGAGGAGGGGTCGCTGTTTATGGGAGGGGCAGTTTCGTCTAATGTTTTGAGAAAGGCATTTTTCAATGATTATTAAGGTTGACATATTTTTTTTTTGAATTAAGGGTACTAGAAAGCATAAAGCCTCAAATTTCTCATTTAATGCAATGCATTATGTATTATGGAATACATAAAAAAATTGTATTGTATTATTTTAGTCTTTGGATTGTATTAACCACTACACAGGCCCTCTCTATCTCATATTTGCTTCAATCTCCTTTCATTGCCTTCGACACTGACCATCTCCTCCGGCTGAGCATCCCCATTGGCTGACTATCTCATGTGGTAATCTTCCTTCTTTTGAAACTCTCATCTTATCTTCTTTGATTTTGATATGCTACTGTAAATATCATAAAATTTATTTTGCAAATCTCTCACTATAGTTGTAAAGCTACTGTCATTAGTTTTGAATTTATATAATGTTAAAATTATTGAAAATATAGTTCTATTTAAGAATACCTACCACCGGCTTGATAAAACTCCTCAATGAAGTCTTATTGCAGAGGGAAGTATTTATTTGATTTGATATCATTTATGACTTTGAGTTGCATTATATGGGCTAGTATTTATTTTCACAAAAGTTATATGTTCTAGTGTTTCTCTATTTTTAATTGAGTGAAACGAGACCCAATGTGCTTGAGAAGAGTTTGCACTTTTTCTTTGTACTTGGGGATGTGAGTGTTTTTCTTTTTCTTTTTGGGCATCTAGTAATGCTTGACTGTACATAATGTGATAGTTCCAATGGCTTCTCCTTCTTAATTCATATTTGGAAGTGGTTCTGCATATCTAGTAATGCTTGACTGTATATAATGTGTAGCTCAAAAATGGGTTTCTCTTAGTGTGTGTATGTGTATAATGTCGGCCAACATATCGAAGATTAGTCGGAAAAATGAGGGCTACGATAGTTTTTCAGTTAATAAATTAAATCTTCTTATGTGTCATCGATAAGCTGGCAAAATATCGATGAAATTTCGATAATATAAGTTTTCAGTACACTTGCCGATAATCGCCGAAATATTCCAATAATAGTGTCGATATTTGTGGATATATAGTTTTACATGTTTTGAATTACAAAAGAAAAAAAATTACGTGATAGAGATCAGATTTTTATGCCGTAGAGATATTTGTAATATCTCTGCTTATTTTATGGAATCATATATTATATATTATGATTCCATTTTTCATTATTTACGTTTCTTTTTTTTTCTTCAGCATTGAGAAATGTTTTCTTATTTGTATATAATTTTTATTTGTTGGGTTTTATTTGTATATAAAAATTCATTATTATATTATATATATATGGTTGTAATTATTAAATATTATTGTATTTCTACAAACTTTATCAAGATTTTATATATTTTAGAGAAATATATGTGTTAATTGTGAATTTTCTTGAAATTTCCATTGATATCGAATATATTCCCGATATTTTCTTCCTTGATAACACTCTCCAAAATGGTTTTGGCATAATTTTGTATAGTTTTAAATCATATTCAAGTTATCATCACCAAACTATTCTTTTAACTTTGTATATATATAGATGTATTAAGACTCCAAAATGGTAGGATTCCTTAAATTTTCTTCTCTCTGTGTGCATGTGTGTGTGTCGTGTGTGTATATATAGATGTATATGTATATGTTCTGAGACACATTCAAGAATGACTCTGCTATTTAATTATAATGCTGATTTGATCACTCTAATAACGTGGGATTAACTGGAACTAAAAGAAAAGAACTTAAATACTCTAATGTGTCTCTGACATTTAGTTGTAATATGTGTTTTACGTATATGCTAGGAAAATCTAAATTTGATAATCTGACAGATGCAGCAAGGAGTGTATATTCTTTTTAAACCAGTCATGATTCAGCCTTGTATTCTCTCATGCTTTGCTTTTCTGACAAATGGGTAATTCTCACAACCACAGGCTATTTGGTATCAATTGCTCAATAGCTCTTCTGCGCCTGTAATTCCAAACTGTTCAACCTTTTGTCCAGGAGAGGATTGCCTGAATTCTGTAGAAAACAGATGAAAATAAAATATGATATAACCTTTTGTCCAGGACGTAACTGTGAATTTGATATCCTTGCATAACTTGTTGCAGGGTACCAAGACTGAGGAGCCAAGCAAGAAGCAAGACAGGACAAGACAAGACAAGTGATATAAGAAACCACTACATAGTTAGATTAGATGTCTTGTCTAACACAGAGATATCCAAGCAGCAGCAGGATAATCCTCTTCTACTTGTTGTGCTGTGAAGACTAAAGCTCAACTAAACGCTGCCACTTTTGCTTTAGGCCACACAGGTTTCCTTCATTTCCATTTTTGAAATTTTGTATAGAATTTTGTTGGTGGGTATTTTGTACCGTAGGCCATGTTTGTTTTGTTAGCATAATCTATTTTGAAGAGGCTTCATTAATGCCGTTCATTAATGACAATGGAGAAATTAGCTAAGGGTTCTTCACTTGCTATCTATTGGTTTCTACCCTTGTTGCAAAAGCCAGACCTATATCTGGTCAGTCATATATTTGCAAAAGATTTGTTTATTATTTCTGGTTTTCATAATCTTCAAGTTTTTTTTATAATGGAAATGATGGAAATTCACAATGAATCCATGGTGTCCTATTACGCAACACAACAGTGAGATTGGTTGTGGTGCTTGGCGAAGCAAGAAGACGCCCTTGGGAGATGGTCTTATGCATCATCTATGGTTTCCCAACTAACGTTTCTACTCAACAGGTCCATTTACATTTTGTTTTGTTTATATTCTTAGCTTTGTTCTTATAGGCTCTTCTTTATTTTAACTAAATTGTATTCGGGGTTGAAGATAGCTCAGTTTGAATCTTTAGCAGTTTAGTAGCTTTGAACGCTTTGCAATAAGCCTTCTTCTATTAGCTGTTAAACCCCCCATTGGGGTAAGAATATTAGTAGCTCATTAGCAATCACTAAGTGGGTCTTTTAGATTTTATGTAATATATTTGTCATTGGTTTCTATTCATTTTACCTTAAAGTCTTGTTCTTTGGATGATGCCATTATTGTCTTTATTTTGTATATGCAACAATGTATTCATGTCAAATAAAACCTTGCAGTTTGAGTGAGCTTGGCAGCACCCGGCAGAATCCTTGGCAGTAAGGAAGACAGCCACAAGCTTTAGATCACTCTTTGGAATTGCCAATAAGATTAAACTTTCACACACAGTGCTTACACTCCCATCTTGGCAGAGGTATGTATATTCCTTCTTGTTATCGCCTATTACCAGTAATTAGTTAGGTTTCCTGGTCATATCTTTGGCTAGATATATGTCAGCCCCCTTGTAATCTCATTTCATTCAGATAATACAAATTCTAATCTTCATTTTCATTTGTGTAATATGGTATCAGAGAGGAAAATAAAATTTTTCCTTTGATTCTGAGTTTCGTCTGCACCATTTTCTCTGTTTTCTTCCTCGTCTGAGTTTCGTCTGCACCAGATTCTGAGCTGCGTTCTTCTTCCCTGCCCATCAATGGAAACTACTCCACCAGAAAGTGTCGATTCCCATCCTCAACACCCAGCTGCTATGACACCGGCTTCTGCAACTACTTCAAGAACCATTCTTGAGGATCAAACTGATCCTTATTGCATTCTCCTTTAAGATAATCTAGGCAACATTTCGGTTTCTCAACCTCTCACAGGCAGCAACTACGCTTTTTGGAGCCGTGCTATGATCCTTGCCATCTTGGTGAAAAATAAAATTGGATTCCTTGATAGATCCATCCCTAAACCCTCTTCGCTTGATTCCTTACTGTATAATGCATGGATTCGAAATAATAATAATGCGATTTCTTGGATATTAAATTATGTTTTTATGGAAATTTAAGCCAGTCTCATATATTCTGAAATAACTTTAGAGATATGGAATTATCTCAAGGTCCAATTTCAACAGCGGAATGGTCCTCACATCTTCAGCCTTTGGTGTGCTCTGATGAATCTCAAGCAAGATCTTCACTCTGTGAGTGTTTTTGGGATGAGCTCTCTAATTACAGACCCTCCTACTCTTGTAACAAATGTACCTGCGGTGGAGTTAAGGCCCTATAAGATTACAACATGGAATATGCATTATCCTTCCTCATGGGACTCCAAGACTCCTATTCCAAGTCCGAGGTAACATACTTCTAATGGACCCCCTTCCTCCTTTAAACAAAGTTTTTTTCCTGGTTTCTCAAGAAGAGAACCAAAGAAAGGTGGGCGCCATTATCACCTCCATGGACTCATCTCAGCCGATGGCTTTTGCCATCAAGGGGGAGCAAATTCACAAGAACAGCTCTATGCAACAACCATCTGTTAGGCCACCATTGACTTACGTATATGCCAGGAGGGGTAGAAGCAAAAAGAATGCTAGGTCAGCAGGGAATGAGCAGAGTTAATTAGAGAGGGGTATTGTTGGGTGTGTAGGGGATACGGTAGAGCCCATGAGCATTAGAATAAATAGTGTTTGGTTAGTATTGAGGGGGTGTGGAATTTGTCTAAAAGTATACTGTATTTGGAGAGAACCAAGCTCTCGAATTCTTGATATTTCAATGAAAAGGCTGGTTGTTGAGTTGATTAGTCTTATTGTTTCATTGTTTTAGCTTTGATATTTTTGTGATAATCTACTATAGTGGTATCCGAGCATAGATCTACCATGGGACCTAAGGGCAATGCTCAAGTGGAGATGATGGAGGAAAAGTTGGAGGAGGTACAAACGGAGCTTCGGAGGGAGATGTCTGAGATTCGAGCAGAGGTGTAGCAATTTCCACAAGAATTGGACTCACTTAGAGCAGATGCACAGAGAATTCCAGGTTTGGAGAAGGTTGATTACCTTATTGGACACATTACTCGCCTTCTGCAAGCTTCAAATCGCACGGGAGTTGGAGGAACAAGTGAAGTGGATGATCGACATTGTAAGGCAATAGATGGCGATAGCTCCTCGTCTCAGATACCGATGGGTGCTTCGGCGACAACCCGCCCACCTCCGGTGACGTCGATGAGTTCTCCGTTACCTCCGATGGAGTCGCAAGGGGGACAGGACTTCAGACCGCCGCGGATGGAGCTGCCATTGTTTTTAGGAGAGAACCCCAATGGCTGGATTTTTCGGGTGGAACGATACTTTCTGCTGAATCGTCTCACGAAGGCTCATATGCTGGAGGCAGCTATTATCGGGCTAGAAGGGGATGCCCTGACTTGGTTTCAGTGGGAACATTCAAGGTGGCTAATCACGTCCTAGGCTACGTTGAAGCATCTGTTGTTGATGCGATTCCGAGCTATTACGGTGGGATCCGCGACGGAGGAGCTATTATCGGCCAAGCACGAGACGACGGTGTGGGCATATTGGATTTAGTGGGAAGCTCTGGCGTCTAGGGTGGTCGGAGTTCCCGAGCACATACTTGAGAGTAGCTTCATCAAAGGTCTGAAGGAGGAGATCAAGGGGCCACTGCATGTGTTGCAACCAACGAGCCTGGCCCACATAATGGAAACGACCCAAAGAATTGAGGAGGGTCAACATTTGATAGGATTGGGCTTTCATCAGAAAGGAGGTACCGTTAGGGCTACTCCCAGCCCATTGTCCATACCACGATACATGCCTCTGTCCTCTTTGTCGAAGAGTTCAAACATGGCATTTTCAGGCAGCTTTGGGCTACCGACAAGGAATACGGGGAACACAACAGGAACCCACACGACCACACTAATGATGAGAAGACTAACTGAAGCGGAATACCAAGACAAGAAGAATATAGAGGTCTGTTTCAAATGTGATAAAAAATTTCATAGGGGACACGTTTGTGAGCAGAAAGCTCTACACGTGATGCTGGTCGCCGATGACATCGAGGGGTCGGAAAATCAAGAATCCCCCCACCAAGCCCTGATTCCAGTGAAGAGACAGTACCAGACGAGCAGTTGGCGATCTTGTCACTAAAATCCTTAGTAGGGATATCATCGGCTCACACAATGAAGATATCAGGCACCATAGCTAAGCACCCAGTGACAGTGCTCATCGATAGTGGGGCAGCCCATAATTTTATTTCTAAGGAATTGGTGGAGGCAGTCAATGTCCCATTACAGCAACCACAGCCTACAGAGTGTTATTGGGCACTGGAGCCAGAGTCCACACAGAGGGCATTTGTGCTAACGTTGAATTGGATTTGGGATCCTTACGTGTGGTTACAGATTTCTTACCATTAGAATTGGGGGTGCCAATGCAATTTAGGGCATTCAATGGTTGGGAACGTTGGGATATATGTAGGTAAATTGGCGGACAATGGTGATGAAATTTGAAGTAGGTGGGTCTTGGATTACACTACAAGGAGATCCCAGTTTGTGCAAATCTCAAATTTCCTTGAAAGCTTTGATATATTCAATCCAACAGGAAGGACTAGGTTATTGGATTCAGTTTGGAGCTTTTGCAGCCAATCAAGACAGCATCTAGACACAGGGGTTACCAGAATTGGAGGAATTGTTACAGAAGCATGACTCGGTTTTTCACATGTCGATAAGATTGCCTCCAAAGCGATCCCAAAAACATCAGATCACGTTGAAGGAAGGGGCAAGTCCAATTTCTGTTCGACCCTATTGGTACGCACAAATACAAAAGGATGAGATCGAGAAGTTACTAGCAGAAATATTGCAAGCAGGAATAGGGCAGCCAAGCACAATTCCTTTTTCGAGCCCGATGCTCTTGGTGAAGAAAAAAGATGGAAGTTGGCGATTTTTCATGGACTATAGAGCCTTCAACAGAGAGACCGTTGCTGATAAATTTCCCATTCCGGTTATCGATGAGCTACTTGATGAACTCTACGGGGCACAAGTCTTTTCTAAATTGGACCTTAAATCTAGGTACCACCAGATAAGGGTGGCAGCAAAGGATGTAGAAAAAATGGCTTTCCGAACACACAAAGGGCACTACGTATTTTTGGTGATGCCATTTGGTCTTACCAACGAACCAGCCACTTTCCAAGCCTTGATGAACAACATATTTCGTGGGTTTTTGAGAAAATTTGTGCTAGTTTTTTTTTTATGACATCCTCATTTATAGCGCATCGCTGGAGCAACACTTACAACACTTAGAATTGGTCCTAAATCTCCTCAGCCATCATTAGTTATATGCAAATAAGAAGAAATGTTTATTTGCTCAATCAAAGCTTGAATACTTGGGCCACATTGCCTCAGCGGAAGGGGTTTCAGCCAACCCACTCAAATTGGCAGCAATGTCACAATGGCTAGTACCGAAAACTATTAAGGAACTACGGGGGTTTCTCGGCCTTACTGGCTATTATCGATAGTTTGTTAGAGGTTATGGGCAGCTGGCATGTCCGTTAACAGACCAATTAAAGAAGGATGCCTTTAGTTGGAGCAAGGAGGCACAAGAAGCATTCCTAACGTTGAAGAAGTCTAAGTGCGAAGTCCCAGTTATGGCCTTGCCAAATTTCTCAGCTCCATTTATAGTAGAAACGTACCTTCGATGCTTCGTGAGTTCTAAACCTTCCCAATGGGTAAAATGGTTAGCATGGGTAGAGTATTGGTACAATCCTTCTTATCATTCCTCGGCTGGAATGACTCCTTTCAAAGCATTGTATCACAGGGATCCACCATCACTCATTCGGTTTGAAGGTAACCATACAATTGTCTCTGTTGTGGAACAAAATTTGTAGGCTCGTGATGAGATTTTGGACTTACTGAAAATGAACTTACACTGTGCCCAACAAAAGATGAAGCATCAAGCGGACAAGAAAAGGAGGGACATCGAGTATATGGTTGGGGATAGAGTTTATGTGAAACTCAAGCCATATAGGCAGCGAACATTGGCAGGACGTAAGAATCAGAAGTTGGGACCTCTGTTTTTTGGCCCATTTCAGATTATGTCAAAGATAGGAGCGACTGCCTACAAGTTACAGCTACCTACTGATGCAAAGATACATTCTGTTTTTCATGTATCTATGCTTAGACCAGCTTTGGGTTATCACCAAACAGCCACCAATCTTCCCAAGCACTTGACAGCAGAGTTGGAGTGGCTCCTAGAACCTGAAGCTATTTTGGATACGAGACCAGGGACACATAAAGAACAACCTTAGGTGTTGATGAAGTGGCTGCACCTGCCTGAGTTCGAGTCCACGTGGGAGAACTTCACAACGATTCAGCAGCAGTTTCCAAGCTTCCACCTTGAGGACAAGGTGTGTCTTTGGGCCTGGGGTAATGTTAGGCCACCACTGACTTGCGTATATGCCAGGAGGGGTAGAAGCAAAAAGAATGCCAGGTCAGCAGGGAACGAGCAGAGTTAGTTAGAGAGGGGTATTGTTGGGTGTGTAGGAGATATGGTGGAGCCCATGAGCATTAGAATAAATAGTGTTTGGTTAGTATTGAGGGGGTGTGGAATTTGTCTATAAGTAAACTGTATTTGGAGAGAACCAAGCTCTCGAATTCATGGTATTTCAATGAAAAAGCTGGCTGTTGAGATGATTAATCTTACTGTTTCATTGTTTTAGCTTTGATATTTCTGTGATAATCTACCATCATCTCGTTCCGACACTTTCAAGAACAAATCTTTCAATCCCCATTGCAGAAACAGACCATTCTGCACCCACGGTAACATACTTGGTCATACAGAAGAAAGATGCTACAAGTTACATGGCTACCCCCTGATTACAACAAGCCTCAACACACTCCAAACACCTCAGTCAATTAACTCAATGCTACTGAAGGTACCTCATCCACTACTCATGATGGCACTACATTTCTATCGTAATGAATTCATCTCAATATGTGCAATTGCTTGCTCTTCTTGCCAACCAAAATTTGAGCTCCTCCAATACTGAACCCGCACACACCACCTGATTTAGGTTATCTTGTCTACTTTTATTAACTCACACAATACCAATCTTGCGTCTTGGATTGTAGACTCGGGCTACTCGTCATATATGTACAAATATCAAATTGTTTCTTTCATTATGTGATATTCCCCCCACAAAACTCATTCTGCTCGATGTTTCATTATGTACATGTGCATCAATGTGGTAATATTCAACTCACTTCAAGTATTACTTTGCAAGATGTTTTATATGGTCCATCCTTTCAATATAACATCATTTCTGTTAGTACATTAACCACTGCTACACCTCTGTCTTTCACCTTATACAGGATTCAATCACCTAGGGGATGATTGGCAAGGGTAGCTCTCAAAATGGTCTCAACACCTTGGATCACAAAGCTCATAGTCTTCATGTTTTTTCTATTACTGCTAAAACTTGCATAATAGATCAGGACGTTAAATGTTTGGATTTGTTAAGCAATACTTTGAATTGCAATGTTTCCAATTTACATAAACACTCTCCATGTTATATTTGTCCTTTGGCTAAATAGAAGAAATTGCCATTTCCTAATAAAAATCAATTTGCTGAGCACTTGTTTGATATTGTGCATTGTGATATTTGGGGTCCTCATCATATTCCTTCACATTTGTATCATAGATTCTTTCTTACTCTTGTGAATGGCCATTCAAGATTCACCTGGATATACCTCCTCAAGCATAAATTTGATGCTCCCGACTTTGTGCCTAAGTTTTTAAACATGATTTCCACACAGTTTGCCACTGTTATAAAATGCTTCAGATTAGACAATGCCCAGAATTATCCTTTACTGATTTGTTTTCTTCAAAGAGGAATTTTACACCAATTTACATGTGTTGAAACACCTTAACAAAATGCCATTGCTGAAAGAAAACAACAACATCTACTAAATGTAGCTTGAGTATATATATATACTCTTTAATCAGAAATAGATGAATAGAGCATTTTCTCAATTGTATTTATATATAGTATGTCATCAGAGGTTTTTATTGTGCAAGTTAGGTGTGGGGGTTCTGTTTATGATATATGTGGCTGTGAGAATGCACTCAAGCCAAATATATATATATATATATATATATATTTATATATACGCTGTAGTGAATAAATAAAATAAATGCTAACAATTAATCCTAAAATTAGGAAACTGTAGATAAACAGAGAGAAAGGTGAACGTATTTTTCTCTCTTTTTCTTATTATTCCATTGCTGAAAAACTACAGCTATATAAACTGGGCTATTACAGTAGTATAAAAGGAAGATCAAATCCTAGTAAATAAAAAAAGTCAAATATACAAAATAGGAAATATAGATAAATTAGAATTGGGTTATTACCCAATCCTTTTATTTGAGGAAATAAAGTCACGTTACAGCTGTAAATATAGTTTTCCACACTTCCCCTCAAGCTGGGTTGTAGATATCAAGCATACCCAGCTTGGATCTCAAATCTTCAAAAAACTTCCTTGGTAGTGCTTTGGTGAGAATGTCAGCTGTCTGAGAGTCAGTTGGAACATGCCCCAAGGATATTATTCCTTCTCTCTTCTCTTTTATATAACGTCGATCAATTTCTACATGTTTTGTACGATCATGATGAATTGGATTCTTTGCAATACTTGTAGCTGCTACATTGTCACAAAACATCTTCATGGGCTCTTCCAAAGGAATTTGTAGTTGAAGCAATTTCTTTAACCACATTCCTTTGTATATTCCTTGAGCTATGGCTCTAAACTCTGCTTCTGCAATGCTCCTACCGACAACAAATTGTTTTTTATTTCGCCATGTGACCAAGTTTCCCCATACATATGTGCAATATCCTGAAGTTGATCTCCTGTCAATTATTGATCCTACCCAATCAGCACCAGAAAATAGGGGTGTTCGTGGTGTGGGTGGTGCGGTTTTTCTCTAATTTTTTGGACCGCACTGCATATGCGGTTTGAACAATTTTCCAAACCGCAACCCGCACTGCATAGACCTCAAACCGCATAAACCGCACTGCAAAAATACTGTGTGGTGCAGTGCGGTGTGGGTGGTTTATACCTATCGCCAAATAATTTGACAATTAAATATTATAATTAAGAAAGATTCATAATAAATTTCATATCCATAGAGTGTTTAACAAAATAATTAAATGTACAACAATCTAATAAACTTTAAGCAAAGCTAATAAGAAAGGTTTTGGTGTAGTTTGGAGAAAGTGGATTCTGGGGTGTTTGTCTACTACTTCTTTCTCCGTGTTTTTAAATGGGAGACCGAGGGGGAAATTCAAGGGTTCTAGAGGTCTTCGCCAAGGTGACTCCCTCTCACCTTTCTTGTTTACTTTGGTGGCTGATGTTTTGGGCAGGATGGTAGATAAGGCCAAGAGCGTCTGCGCCTTGCGAGGTTTCAAAGTAGGGAAAGATTTGGTGGAAGTCAGCCATCTTCAGTTCGCAGACGACACGGTTTTTTTTGTGGACGATAATGATTCCTTGTCGGCCCTGTTGGATATTCTGAAAGTTTTTAGCGAAGTTTCTGGCCTTTCTATTAACTTGCAGAAGTGCCAGTTATTGGGGATTAACTTGGAGGAGGAGATAGTGAAGCTTCGTGCTAGGGAGATTGGGTGTGAGGCGGGTCAGTGGCCTATGAAGTATTTGGGTCTTCCTTTGGGGGATTCTCCCCGCAATAAAGGTTTTTGGGAGCCCGTGGTTTCAAGTTGTGCTAAGAGGTTGGATAGGTGGAAGTGTGCCTTCCTTTCTAGGGGAGGCAGATTGACACTTATCCAATCGGTTCTTTCTTCTATTCCGGTGTATTATTTGTCGTTATTTCGTATCCCTAAAGGGGTCGTGGATGTGTTGGAAGAGTTGATGCGGGACTTTCTTTGGGAAGGGGCCGATCAATCTAAGTCAGATCATCTGGTCTCGTGGAAAGAAGTTTGTAAATCTCGGGATCACGGGGGTCTTGGGATTGGAAATTTAGCTGCAAGGAATAAGGCTTTTCTTATGAAGTGGTTGTGGCGCTTTCCAATGGAAAGGAACACCTTGTGGCATAGAGTGGTGCTGAGTAGGTATGGTGGGGATGGCGGTTTTTGGGACACTGGTAGAGGGAGGAGGTTGTCTGTTCGGGGCCCGTGGAAAGATATTTCCTCCCTTTATGAGGAATATCTTCAGTTTGTTAGTTTCAGGGTGGGGAAGGGGGATCGAATCCGCTTTTGGGAAGATATTTGGATTAACGGTGTTCCCTTAAAGGATCAGTTCCCAGATTTATTTTTGATTTCGTTGGCCAGAAATGTTTTGATAAGGGATATGGTGGTTTTAGGTAGGGGTTCGGGCCTCCAAAGTCAGGTTTGGGATTTGCGTTTTAGAAGGAATCTGTTCGATAGGGAGGTCACCAGTCTCTCTCAGTTATTTCTTTTGTTAGAAAGGGTGGCGTTACCGGTAGTTTTAGAAGATCGAAGGGCATGGTTACCTGATGGAAATGAAGTTTTCTCTTGCAAATCGGCCTTTTGGAGGTTAAGCTATGATCAGTTGGGTTCAGTTCGGGAGTGGGGGAAGTCTTTGTGGAAAAGTGTCTCTCCTTCAAGAGTTAAAGTGTTTGGCTGGCTGGTTTTCAATGATAAACTTAATGTTCAAGACAACCTGCAAAAAAGAAGACCCTATCACTGTTTGTCCCCTGCTTGGTGCGTTTGTTGTAAGCAGGCAGGGGAGTCCACTAGCCATTTATTCTTGGAGTGTCATTTCTCAAGAGAAGTGTGGGGAAAAGTCTTAGCTGAGTTTGGTATTCTTTGGTGTATGCCCTCTAACTGTACTCATTTGTTTCTCTCTAAGTTAGGGGGCGGCAAGCGAGTTTCACGTCTTTGGCAAACTACCGTGTTGGCAACTTTTTGGACCTTATGGCTAGAGAGAAATAATAGACTATTTGAAGATATATCTAATTCTGTAGACACTATTTGGGATAAGATAAAATTCTGGGTGGCTACTTGGGTGTATAGAAACAAATTTTTTGAGGGGGTTCTCTTTTCTGATCTTATTAGAGATTGGGCCAATTTCTGGATTTAAGTTTAGTTGTTTGGGGTTAGTTGTGTTTTTTTTGGGGATGTTTTGTTGTTTTATTTGTAACCACGGTTTTCCTCCGCCACAAGTGAGGGTTTTTATTATTTTGAGTTGTGGTCAGTCTTTGACCTCTGTCTCTTTTTCAAAAAAAATAAACTTTAAGCAAAGCAATAAAAATATAACAAACTAATAACAAAGAAAAAATGTAATATAAAAGTAAATATTATTTTAATTAAGGAGGAATATGTTTAGATTGAAATAGAATGTATTAGCATCCTATGAAACATTATATTTTTTTTTCTAGATAATGTGTATATTATAGTATACTATATAAATATTTATACATTAACTTTAAATGTAGTAAAATTGAAAAAAAATAATATAAAAAAGTTAATATATATAATGATGCGGTGCGGTGTGGTTTGAACCGCATTTATAAAATTTAAAACCGCACCGCACCGCGTGGTTTGGCAAAAATACAAACCGCAACCACACCGCGAAGGATTCTAAACCGCAAATTGCGGTGCGGTGTAGGCGGTTTGTGCGGTGTGGGCGGTTTTATGAACACCCCTACCAGAAAACAATTCTACACATCTGTTTTGAGTCTTTCTAAAGTACAATCGTCTTCCTAGAGCCATGTTTAGGTACCTTAGACCATCTCCAATGGGTGATGTAAATATTGTGTTATATTTGACACAAAAAATTAATATGTGGTATATTTGGCACACTTTTTAGCACTATGCTCCAATACACAATTGTAAAAATTGATGCAAAAATCAATCTTTTTTTTTTTGAAAAAGAGACAGAGGTCAAATGTCTTAGACTGACTTCTTCCCAAATTTATTAGGGAGCATCACGTATGGCGGAGGAAAAAACTATAGTAACAAAGGGCAATTATAAAAGTCCTAAGAAACATAATCCTTTCAATACATAAAATAGTACAAATAACCATCAATTTCCTAAACCGAGTACTTAGAGTCTTGGAGCAAAATACAACCCCACTCTGCTGAGATCTTGGAAGGACAGTTCAGCGAAACCTTTGGTTTTGTAAACCCAGGATGCAACCCAGAATTTGATCTTCTCCCACAAGTCCTCTGCTTTATTTTCTATGTTTTAAAATATCCTACCACTCCTTTTTAACCACACAACCCACATGATAGCTAAAACTGCAGCCGGCCACAGTCTAGCAGTCCTTGTTCCACCTTGCATCTTACAAGACAACATTTGTCTGCAATTCGGGGGCATACACCACTGGATACTAAACTCTCTCAGCAAACTACTCTATAGAGACGAACTAAACGGGCAATTCAAGAATAAATGGGAAAGAGATTCCACACTGTTCTTGCAACATACACACCATCCTGGTGACAAAGACTGATAAGGTCTTCTCTTTTGCAAATTCTTATGAACTTTCAATTTTTCAATTGCTACCAACCAACCAAATACCTTGACTTTGGAGGGAACACAACTTTTCCACACCATTTTAGCCCAACCTTCCTCTGCCATTGGCTGAATTGATACAAATTCTTAGAAAGCAGACTTACAGGAGAATATCCTACAGGACCCTAGAATCCATACTCTTGAATCCTTCAACATTCGATATATTGGTTTTTGCTCAATGATCTGGAGCAGTGTCAACAAATTTGACATCACCCTGTCTCTCGAATTCCTTCTAAAGTGGAGGTTCCACCCATGATTAGAAGCTGACAAGCCTTCAGTCTCAATCACCACTTCCTTTATACTTTTATTTTGAGCTTTAGAGACTAGTGCCAAGTCCGGAAATAAGTTCTTGAAGGCTTCATCTCCTACCCATTTATCCTCCCGGAATCTGACCCTCTCACCGTTACTATTGACAGATAGGAAATCAAACATATTAGCTATGTATATATATTTAGTTTCTATATTTAGAATGTGATCTGATTTTGTATTTATGTTAGAATATCATGTAAAGCCTATATATTTGTAACATATTCATCTCAATAAAAACATAATTCCTACCATTTTTCTGAAATTCTATAGTTACCAACCTTGAAACGAACCAATCTTAGAAAATCATCGTATAAAGCCGCAATACTCTTCCACGGACTTTCGTATGACATTCTTTCCCCTCTTTTGGAATCCCAGAAGTTATCAGAAGCCCCATATCTACTTTTTATCACTTTATGTCACAAAGCCTTATCTTCCATGGGGAATCTCCACAGCCACTTCATGAGGAAAGCTCTATTTCTCAGTTCCAAATGACCTATGCCCAAGCCACCATAGAATCTAGGATTACACACCGTTTCCCAAGCCACCATGTGTTCTGAGCCCATCATATCACCTCCTTCCCAAAAGAAGTCCCTCATCATTTTTTCTAGAGCGTTTATAACGTTTTTGGGCGCTCTTAACAAAGATAGGTAGTATGTTGGCAAAGACGAAATGACAAATTGAATTAGAGTCAATCTACCCTCTCTAGACCAATAAGCACTGTTCCACCCATCAAGCATATTGGCACATTTTGCCATAACTGGCTCCCAGTAAACTTGCTTCTCTGGGTTTCCTCCTAATGGTAATCCTAGATATTTCAAGGGCCATTGACCCTTTTCACAACTGATATTGCGAGCCATTCTCCTTTTAGCTGACGAGATTCTGATAAACAAAGTGTGATCTGCTTGACATTGAGTATACCCATTTTGAATGATTGATTTAGTGAATCTGCCAAACCATGCCCGTGGAGACTATTTAAGAACATACAGAGATTTCTTGAGTTTGCGAACTTTGTCTCGATTGGAGGAGTTCTCGAAGCCCGCAGAATGTCCATATAAACTTCTTCTTCAAGGTCACCGTTCGGGAAGGCATTTTTCACATCAAGTTGATGTAAAGGCCAATCATTATTTGCAGCAAGGGATAACAGTACACGTACGGTGTTAAGCTTGGCAATAGGCGCAAAAGTTTCTTGATAATCAATTCCGTAGGACTGAGTGAAGCCTTTAGCAACAAAGCGAGCTTTAAACCTCTCAATGCTTCCATCTGCTTTGTGTTTAACAGTAAAGACCCACTTGCAACCCACAGATCTCTTCCCAGGTGGTAAATTTGTGATTGTCCAAGTACTGTTTTCCACCAAAGCATTAATCTCATTTTCTCCAGCCTCTTTCCATCGAGAATCAGACAGTGCCTCTTGGATTGTGTGAGGAATCTGTATGCTATCAATAACAGAGACAAACGCTTGATAGGATGGTGACAATATTTTATAGGACATAAAATTGCCAATAGGATGTTCAGTACATGCACGAACTCCCTTTCTCAATGCAATTGGCAAATATAAATCATCATTTATCTGAGCAATATTATCGTGGTTAGAATTTCTTAAACCTGAATGAGTTTCTGGAGAGTGAGGATCTGGTTCCGATTCATGGTGGTCCTCCAGATGTGTTGTGTGCTCTATATCTGTACCAGATTTTTTCCTTCTAGTATAGACAAGAGTTTCTTTGTTTTCTGGTCCTTGACGAGGAGCAAGAGTCATGGATGGATCTGAAGAGTTTTCGATGATTTGGGAACCTAAGAGATTAGACGAAGGACTAGATGAAGCTTGATTGTCTATGACTTGAGAGGTGGAAGAACCCTCGTGGTGAACACTAGGAGATGAAGTATTGATACTTGGAATAGTGTCCCAAAGATGAGATGCACTTGCATTCTCCCCCTGAATCTCAGATTTGTAGTAAGCATGTTTTTAAAAAAGGTGACATCTAGAGTTATAGGAGAATAACACTTATAATCCTTTTGATGAGAGTAATAACCAATAAATATACACTTGATAGATTTAGGGTCTAGCTTACTACGATTTTGAGAATGAAGATGAACGAAGGCTATGCAGCCAAAGACCTTAGGATCAAGAAGACTAATGAACCTTGTATGAGAGAATGCTTGCAAGACTGTATGGCATGGAGTTTGAAAGTTGAGTACCCGAGATGGCATTTGGTTGATAAGATAGGTAGCTGTAAGAACAGCTTCACCCCAAAAATATTTGGGAACCTGCGTAGAGAACATGAGAGAACGAGCAACTTCTAAGAGATGTCTATTTTTCCGTTCAGCGACCCCATTTTGTTGAGTATCGACACAAGAGCTTAAGTGTGGAATACCTTGTTGTGCGAGTTAAGAACCGAGAATGGAATTGAAGAAATCTGTGGCTTTGAATTTTAGTGTGAAATTGAGTTTGAATCATTGAATGAAATTTTTTGAAAATTTCACTGACTTCTGATTTTGTTTTCATGAGAAACACCCAAGTTAACCTAGTATGATCATTGATAAAAGATACAAACCATTTTTGTCCCGTTATAATGTTTACATGTGAAAGACCCCACACACATCACTATGAATCAATGAAAAAGGTTTGGAAGATTTATATGAGTGGGTGATGAAATATATTTCTTTGGAAAACCAAGATGTATTTCTACAATTCGGAGAGAAAGAATGGCGTACCAGGTTTAACTACAACCAGCTTCGCAAATCTGCGGTGCTTTCTTCTGGTTGGAATCATTTTGCAGTTGACAACAACTTGGAAGAATTTGATGTGTCAGCCCAGTAGTCCTGTGAACAACTCATTTTGCTTGGATTTTAAAAATTTTCGGGTTGTCTAAGAGATTACTCCTCTGACTACAATCACTTCTCCAATATCAAGAAACAACAAAAGGAAATTGATCATGAATGAAAAGCAATCAATTGTTTAGTGTTTAAGTTACTTTTCTAGTTGTTGCATTTGATATGTCTGGCAGACTTTGGTTTCCAGCAATTGTACTTTGCTAACGTGGTTAGAGACTTGATGTTTTCATAATACTATTTGATATGTTTTCGTAAGTATGTGGTTGAAGATCTAGCAGAAGAGGAAGAGTATAATCTGATTGAGACAAATAACAAGGTTTTTGCCTTGTACAAAAATTTAACTGGAGATATAATCTGTTTTCAATTTAAATTCTTAATTTAGGATAAGTTTGGTGGACCGTATATGCACCTTGTATTGTTTAACTTTATTACAATACAATATTTGGGATACATATTGTATTGTATAATTTATCATACATAAATTTTAATACAATACAACCTGCATTATTGATAACTGAAAAAGAGATGGTATTAGGGTGTATTGTAATATTTTATTAAGTCTCTTAATATTCTCTACACTCTCACTCAACGAAACTCTCTCACAGCCTCATTCCAATCGACAAAGATCTGATCAACTTTCTCTGGAGTATTTTTCTAGTCGATCTCCATGGATGAATATATGTGGTAAGTTTCTTTAACCTCTACGTAAGGGTCAAGTTTTGTATTTTCTATTTTAGATTTCTAGTGTAATGAGCTTTTCTTTGAATTTTACAATACTCATTTATCAAATATCTTTCTTGGAAATGATTTGGATATATAAAATATTAAAGTTAATTCTTATTGAATTTGAGAGTGGCTGTCATGTGTTTGATAAAAGTTTTCAATGAGTTCTGCTAAAACATTGAGAGGCAAGATAGGAAGTAACAGAGTCGACGGTATCTGACAATGGATAACATTTTTCGTTTCTTGTTTTTTGTTTTATGTAGATTGTACCTGCTTGTTAGAATCTCTACAAAAATTCCTTCAACTATCACTGCCTCCAAGATGAAGTGACTTTACAATTTTATGAACCAGTTTTTAGGTCTGTATTTTCTCTTGGCACCCCCATCTAAGGAGTCTGTATTGTATTTAAATAAATACAACATCGTGTTTGGATAAAACTATGTATCGTATTAATTATTAGTCACTAATTCTAATAAAATACAAACTGTGTTATTTTATTCTTAAAAGTAAGTGTATAAGACTATATTGTAATATTTTACCCTCTCTCTAACCTCTCTTCGGTCTCCTCAGTACTGGCCATCTCTTCCGATTGTCGTCCATCTCTTCTGATGGAGCTCTGAGGAAAGTTCCAGTCGCTGCTCAAGAGGAAGATTGTATTAACCTAGGTTTGCCTTTCTTCTCTGGATCTATAGTTTATACCTGTTTGATATCAGACTTCTCATTCATTTTCGAGCATAAAAAATAGACTTAAATAAGAGAAGCAGTACATGTTAATGGTGCCATTATCTAATGCTAGTGAGTAAATTTCTTTTTGAAATATTCAAATATGTTTGTTTCTTCCTTAGAATTCGGTTCTAGAGCGTAGCTCACCTTACTAGTGTCATGAGAATTGACAAAGAAATGTCTGCAATTGAAGTGTGATTTGCAATTGGATGGTTGAAATGTGTGACTTACAATTGGATTGTGAAACTGTGTGATATGTTGTTTCTCCGTTGAAGGGCTTAAAGTGAAAGTTGAAGTTGTTTAATTGTTCTCCTAGGATGAAATACTAGCATTTTTGCCCTAAAAGAGATTATGTCTTCAATCCTAGTGGCATGGACTTGCTAGAGTTTTAAAGCACAATGACAGTTAATGTGATTGTTCCGATTAGGTTGCCATGTACAATCTCAATGGAAATCTAGCATTTATGATTGAGTTACATATTTAAGGTAGTATAGGTGTTTTTCTTGTGGTCTAATAAACTGCATTATCGAGGAGATTAGGAACATTGTTAGGGGTGGGAATCCAATCCAATCTTTTTGTACCCAGCTAATTCAATCCAATTAAAAGTTGAATGTCGGAAATCATCTTCCATTCATCTAATTTAGCTTCAAAATCCAATCCAATTTAATTAGTAATTGGATTGGTTTAGTTATTTTAATTTTGAACCTGATTTTTAAATTAGCTTAAAAACATACAAAATTATATTAAAAATTAAACATCATCATTCACTCATTAACAATATCACATAAAGTCATCAACATTACAAATTAATGAGAGAAGGAAAGAGACGAGTTTCAGAGAGAATTATGTGACTTGTGAGGTGAAAATCAGAGAAGGAAGGAAGGCAAGTGTTGAGAGATGGAGGCGGCAGACTAAATCAAATGTCTCTTTAGGATTTTTTAGGATATAGTGGAAGGGCGGATCATAACTTCATAAGATAACCAATAAAATTTTTCTAAAATAAATATAATTATATTTATAATATATACATGTATGGAAGACTTCTCAATGGTTACTACTCATGGATGGGTACCAACAATTATGATGATGTGGCAACATAGTGACTTGATATAGCAATTCACCAACAAGTAAGATTTGTTTTTTCTATATTAATTTCTAATTTTTTTTTTTTGCCATAAGCAATGGTGATTCCAACCAATGAGAGATAATTTATATTTAGAAATTGACGTGCATTTAAAAAAATGAAAAGTTTACAAAATTAGATTTTCATAATACATACACATGTTGTTCTGAAAAAAAAAACTCCATTGTTCATATTGTTGTTCTTCATTCAAAGTTAAAAATAAATAGAAGAAAAAATCGTGTATGGTAAGAGAAAACAGTAAGAAAAAAAATTATAAGAGAGTGGGAGTAGAAACACGTAGGAGAGGAAGAAATGAATTGAAGAAAAAAAAAAAGAAAGATTACTAAAGATTTGGGTGGAAAGATAAAAAAAAAAAGACTTAATGAAAACTCATTGTCCCCTAATCGAATGAGGTCGAACATGTTTCTAGATCGTGCTCGTTGGTACCGTTCTCCTTTGAAAAGTGACGAATCCTCTTCTTCTATGTTTGCTAATACTCGACGTTGTCTTCACCATGAGCCTTTTTGTTCCTTTTGCAAGGTAATATATTCATATTTGCATATGTATTTTTGGTTGATATATCATCTTATGTTCACTACACCAAAATCCCCTTTCAATATCACATCATTATAAGACTGTTGAAAAAGTATTGTCATATACGTATAAAAAATAAATGCGGTTAGCTAAACAAAATTAAATTAAAACGCGGCAACTGAAGAAAAAAATAGCGGCAAATGAGATCATGTGTGTTATATTCTTTTCCATCCTATACGCAGGAAACTTTGTTTTCCCCCTCTCTTTTTCTTCTTGCTCCCCCTCTCTACTTTCCCTAACCCTAGCTAAAAAATTTTTGTAGAGATTGAACCTCTAACAACACCACTTCTCTCGGATGCAACCTCCATCTTTGAGCCTCAATGAACGATAGTCCCAACCCTTTATCTTTGTCCCTTTACCTTTCTCTTTAGTTAGACACATTACAAGATGTTTGTCAACAGATTTATTAAGGAAATCAAATCAGAATAAAAATAAAATTATTATGATTTGATTACAGTTGTAGGATCTATATGATTTGATATTTAATCTTTCTTATCCCCATATTTCCACCAATACTCTTCTTGCAAAGACCTTTGGACGTGTGGCTTTTGTCCATATCCATGCTCATGATCGTAGTAAACTTGACCCTAGGGCTATTAAGACAATTTTTATTGGCTATTCTTCCACTCAATAAGGATATCGGTGTTACTGTCCTCTCACTAAAAAAATGTCTCATGCGATGTCAGTTTTTTTGAAGATACTCTATATTTTCCTCCCCCCTCGCTTTAGGGGGAGCAGACTCATCCAGAGCAAGAAGCTCAGTGGATGTGGGACACCCTACAGTTAGGATTACCGCTAGATCTTCCTACTCTAACTCCATCTCCTTCTCGTTCGAATGTTTCAGTTGTCCCTATTTCTACTCCAACTCCTCTTCCTAATGGTTTAGTCGTTCTTGGTTCTACTCTAGCTTCATCTACTCTCACTCCAAATAGTCAACCTGATCCAATCACGGAAACAAGGACAAGTCTTCCTGAGTTGAATCAACAACAACAAGAGCTACGTGTTTACACTAGAAGAAATGTCTCTCAAAGAAATAACCAAGTCATGAATCCTCATCATAGTCAAGAGCTAGATCTAGTAATAGAAGCTCCATCTTCAAATGTGTCGGGTAATTATCATTTAAATCCTAATTTTGATCTAGATGTCCCTATTGCGTTGAGAAAAGGGACTAGGTCTTGTACCCAACATCCTATCTCCAAATTTATTTCTTATTCTAATCTATCATCTTCATTCAAAACTTTCACTTCCAGTTTGTCATGTGTTTTTATTCCCAGAAATATTGAAGAAGCTCTTGGTGTTCCCGAATGGAAAGCAGTTGTATTTGAAGAGATGAAAGCACTGAAACAAAATAACACTTGGAGCCTAGTGGAATTGCCACCCGATAAAAACATTGTAGGGTGCAAATGGGTGTTTACTATCAAGCATAAAGCCGATGGTTCTATCGAGCGATACAAAGCACGTTTGGTGGCCAAAGGATTTACACAGACTAATGGAATAGACTACGCTGAAACTTTTGCTCTAGTTTCCAAGCTCAACACCATCAGTCCTACTCTCACTAGCAGTAAACTTAGATTGGGAATTACACCAGCTTGATGTAAAAAATGTGTTTCTAAATGGTGATTTAGAAGAAGAGGTCTTCATGAGTCAACCCCCAGGTTTTGAAGAAACTCTCAATAAGAAGACTGTATGCAGACTCAACAAGTCACTATATGGCTTAAAGCAATCCCCTCGAACTTGGTTTGAACGTTTTTCAAAGGTGGTTAAGAATCTTGGGTACATTCAAGGATAAACTGATCATACTCTGTTTGTTAAGCACTCAGAGAAAGGGAAAGTAACTATCTTAATAGTTTATGTTGATGATATTATTGTTACTAATGATGATATTATTGTTACTAATGATGATATTGGAGAAATGAATCTTATCAAGAAAATGATGGCAAAATAATTTGAAGTTAAGGACCTTGGTGCATTAAAGTATTTTCTGGGTATGGAATTTGCAAGGACCAAAAAGAGTATTTCCGTGTCTCAAAGGAAATACACTCTCGACCTCTTAAAAGAAACAGGAATGCTAGGAAGCAAGCCTAGTAAAACTCCTATTGAATTTGGGAACAAAATAAAAATGTTCGAAGGAGATTCGGTTGATAAAGGAAGATACCAGCAACTAGTTGGAAAACTTATCTATCTCTCACACACTCGACCAGACATTGCCTTCACTATTAGTCTCGTAAATCAGTATATGCATAGTCCTTGTGAAATACATCTAATGCTGTCTATAGAATTTTGAGATACTTCAAGCAAACACTAGGAATTGGGCTATATTTCAAAAAATCGAGTGATCGAAAAGTCGAAGTTTTCACTGATGCTGATTGGGCTGGAACAATCGACGACAGAAAATCCGCATCTAGTTATTGTACTCTCCTATGGGGTAACTTGGTAACATGGCGAAGTAAAAAACAGTCTGTTGTTGCAAGGAGCAGTGCAGAAGCAGAGTACAGGGCTATGGCCCATGTAGTGTGTGAAGTCATTTGAATAAAAAGACTACTTGAAGAGTTGAAGATTGTTAGAATATATTAGCGGTAAATTAGCTAGAAATTAGGATTAATTGTAATTATCTTAGTTTCCTAATTTCTCTCCTAGTTTCCTAGTTTAGCCTCTCTAATTTTGTATAAATACATATTATTTACTTGAATAATATACACAATTGATTCATCATTTTCTAAATGGTATCAGAGCAATTTGATTAGGGTTCGAATTTCAAAATTAAGGTTGATCCCAAAATTAGGGTTTGTGTCTGAGTTTGGTTCTTTATTTATTTCAGGGTTCCTTTTTCGGTAACCCTATTTGGAGTGTGTTTTAGTTCTCACTGCCCACACAGAAGGATTGCCCAGCTGCCAATCGTCAAAACCTCGAAGTCCGGCCATCAGAATCGCCGCGCGAGCCTCACACGCTGCCCCTCACCGTCGCAATCTTCCCCACGCGCCGGCGCGTGTAGGCGCGTCCGACCGTGAATCCGGAAACGGTTAGTTTCTGCTCCTTTTTCAACCCTCCTCTGTCCTCTATTTCTGGTGGTTCTTTTCCGTTTGTGGTTTGGTACTTTTCACTTCATGTTTGGGTGTTCTTTCTTTGTTCGCTTTTGCTTGTCTTTTTCAATATTCGCTTTTGAGATTATGGTAGAAATAAATTCAGATCCAAAATCAGCAGTTGTATCTGATGTGGTTCCCGTGATGTCTAAAATCACAGACCATAAATTGACTGGTTCGAATTATTTGGAATGGAGTAAGACGGTTCAGCTTTATCTAAGAAGTATTGAAAAAGATGATCTTTTGATTAATGATCCTCTAGAAGAAAAAGATGATTCAAGAAAGATGTGGCTACGGGAGGATGCTCGTTTGTTTCTTCAAATTCGGAATTCTATTGACATCGAGGTAATTAGCTTGATCAATCACCGTGAATTGGTTAAAGTACTAATGGATTACTTGGAATTTTTGTATTCTGGAAAAGACAATATATCTCATATGTATGATGTTTGCAAAGCCTTTTACCATGCGGAGAAACAAGATCTGTCTCTTATGAACTACTTTATGGCATTTAAGAGGACGTACGAATATATTAATGTGTTGTTGCCATTTAGTCCTGATGTGAATGTTCAACAGCGCCTGCGAGAGCAGATGGCTATCATGAGCTTTCTAGCTGGACTCTCATCTAAATTTGAGTGTGCTAAGGCTTAGGTTCTTTCTGGTTCTGATGTCTCCTCTTTACAGGATGTCTTTAGCCGTGTTCTTCGCACGGAAACTACTCCATCTGTTTCTCTGATGTCTCCTCTTTACAAGATATCTTTAGTTGTGTTCTTCGCATGGAAACTACTCCATCTATTTCTCTTAATAGCGCTTTGGTTAGTCGTAATAATTATGCACCATGGAAAACTTGGTACTCCAAGTGGATACAGAGGAGGCAATTCACAAGGACCTGACAATCGAACACCGAATTCTGGAAGCAAGGTAAATTTAATGCATGCCTTCTTTTCACATCCTCAAAATGGGTCATTGATTCTGGTGCCACAGATCACATGACAGGTAATTTCAGTCTCTTTTCCACTTTGCAGTCTCTTAGTCCCACTTCTACTATTACCTTAGCTAATGGGTCACCATCTTCTATTCTTGGATCTGATACTATTATTCCTACACCTTTTCTTACTTTGCCATCAGTCTTAGACTTACCTAATTTATCATTTAATTTGCTTTCTGTTACTCATCTGACTCGTAATCTAAATTGTTGCATCTCATTCTTTCTCGATCATTGTTTATTTCAGGATCTAATGACGAATAAGATTATTGGTAAAGGACATGAATCTGGCGGCCTGTATGTTCTTGATCCACTGCCATATCCCTTCCTTTGCTCAAGAAATTTGTCCCCAATATAGTAAGGTGTCTTCATTAGATTGTGAGTCATGTCAGTTTGCCAAACATCATCGTCCTAGTTCGAGTCCTCGAGTCAATAAGCGTGCTAGTGTTCCTTTTGCATTAGTTCATTCTGATGTTTGGAGTCCTTCTCCTATTTTGTCTAAATCTGGATTCAGGTATTTTGTTACTTTTGTGGATGATTATTCTCATGTAACTTGGTTATATTTAATGAAAAATCATTTTGAGTTGTTTTCTATATTTTGTGCATTTTGTGTTGAGATCAAAAATCAATTTAATGTTTCTGTTCGTACTTTGCGAAGTGTTAATCCCAATGAATATACATCTGCTCTTTTTCAGTCTTATATGGTCTCTAATGACATGCTTCATGAAACTTCTTGCGTTCGTACTGCATCCCAAAATGGTGTAGCAGAACAGAAAAACAAACACATTCTTGAAACTACACGAGCCTTCTTGTTCCAAATGCATGTTCCTAAACATTTTTGGGCCGATGCCGTTTCCACAACATGTTTTCTTATTAATCGCCTGCCATCCTCTATTCTTAATGGTGAGATCCCATATAAAATTCTTTTTCATGATAAGTCATTTGTAGAAATATCATTGTAAATACATTTTGTACAGCTAATTTTAGGTTGTCAGATGACCTTCTCCTTTCATTTGTTCTGTTTGTCCCTAAACTAAATTGCAATCTTCTTTTAATAAGCAAACTTACTTGAGATCTAAATTGTGTCACTAAATTCTATCCAAATTTTTGTGAATTTCAGGTTGCGGGCTCGGAGAAGGTGATTGGCAGTGCTGAAATGCATGATGGCCCAAGGATTCTCCTACAAGTAAACAAGTTCACAAATCCAGTTGTGGTAACCATTCCAATTTAGATTCTGTTTTCAATTTTGTGTCTGTTTCGAATGAAAATCTTGTCATGTTGTGGCATTTTCGACTAGGACATCCAAATTTTGGTTATCTTGAAAACCTATTTTCTCAGTTATTTGTCCACAAAAGACCAAAATTCTTTCATTGTGAAGTATGTCAACTTGCTAAACATACTCAAAACTCTTATCCCAGTCTTCTTTACAAACCTTCACAACCTTTTTCGATGATACAATGATATTTGGGGACCCTCGCGAGTAACAAATATTAATGGATCTAGATGGTGTGTATCCTTTATTGATGATCATACTAGGACAACATGGACATTCCTTATGAAAGAAAAATCTGAAACTGCTTCCATTTTTAAAATTTTCCATTCCATGATTCAAAATCAATTTCACCGAAAAATCCAAATCCTGAAAACTAATAATGGAAAGGAATATTTTAACTCCATTCTTGGTCCATACTTGTTAGATCAATGTATTGTTCACATTAGTTCATGTGTTTATACTCCGCAACAAAATGGAGTGGCTGAGCGGAAAAACTGACATCTTCTTGAAGTTTCTAGATCTATCATGTTTTCAAATCATGTTCCTAAACAGTTTTGGGGGAAGCTTTACTCACAGCCACCTATCTCATCAATCGTATGCCTAGCCGTGTACTACAATTCAAAGCTTCCAGAAATCTGTTACTTGTAACATTCCCTCATATCTCCGCCTTCTCCTCCGACCTTCCATTTAAAGTCTTTGGATGTACAACTTTTGTCCATATTTATGATCACAAAAGAACAAAACTTGATCCAAAGTCTCACAAGTGTTTCTTCATCGGGTATTCCAACACTCAAAAAGGGTACAAATGTTACTCCCCAATTACAAAAAGGATCTATAACACTATGGATGTCACCTTTTTTGAACATCAATTTTTCTTTCCCAAATTTGGTATTCAGGGGGAGCATTCACAGGAATATCAGCTTTGGGAAACTCTTCAAGATCATCAAGCTGCATTTCCTCAACCTAATGTTGTGACACACAAACATCAAAGTGCTCAGCCTTTGCCCTCTTTCCTATTCAGCCAAATCAATCAATTGGTCCTTCATTACCTTCTTTTCCTATCCAACCAAATCAATCAACTGGTCCTTCCTTACCTTCTTTTCCTATCCAACCAGATATCAGTCCAGAAAACACACCCAACCCGTCCTTCTCTATAGTCAATCCAACCTCACCTTCCTCAGAAAACCCAAACACTCCTTCAAACTTACCACCACCTCAAACTCAAGCACAATTTGATATAGGTAACAAAGAACTTCGTGTTTATAGCAGGAGAAAAGTTGGAAATATAGAGGTCAACATGCAAGACAAGAACTGCTCAAACACTCATTAAAGCCCTCTCAACCTCGAAAATCATGAAGGTAAGGATTCTATGACTCATGAGTTAGTTTCTCCTACTATTGATGATCTCGACCTACCTATTGCTCATTGGAAGGGTGTTAGAACTTGTACCAATCACCCCATTGAAAAGTATGTTGCTTATGGGAAACTAACACCTATGTACCGAGCTTTTGTCTCTTCTTTGATCTTATTCAGATTCCCACAGCCATTTATGAAGCCTTGAAAGATCCTAAATGGAAGACTACAGTCGACGAAGAAATGAATGCTCTTGAGAAAAATGGTACTTGGGTTCTCACTGAGTTACCTCAAAGAAAGAAGACAGTTGGTTGCAAGTGGATTTTCACCGTCAAATATAATTCAAATGGGAGTATCAACATATTCAAGGGTCGATTAGTTGCCAATGGATTTACTCAATCATATGGTGTTGACTATCAGGAGACCTTTGCTCCCGTCGCCAAACTTAATATAGTAAGAGTTTTATTATCACTTGCTGTAAATTGTGACTGACCTTTATATCAATTGGATGTGAAGAATGCTTTTTTGAATGGGAATCTCGAAGAAGTCTATATGGAAATTCCACCAGGGATGAAGAAACACTCCAGTGGTCGAGTAGTGTACAAACTTCTCAAATCTCTTTATGGCTTGAAACAATCACATCTGGCATGGTTTGACAAATTTGCGAAGTTAGTTGTCAAACATGGATATACGCCAGGCTGATCATACTCTATTTTTCAAGTTCTCGTCAACTGGGAAGCTAGCAATTCTCATTGTCTGGTGGATGACATAATCTTAGCTGGAGATGACTTGGGAGAAATTTCAGATCTCAAAAGACTTCTTGCCTCCAAATTTGAAAGCAAAGATCTAGGAACTCGCAAATACTTTCTTGGTATGGAAGTAGCCCAATCGAAAGAAGGAATTGTTATACCTCAGCGAAAGTATATCCAAGATCTTCTAAAGGAAACTGGAATGATTAGGAGCAAGCCGGTTGACACTCCCATGGATCCAAACTTGAAAGTTAATCGAAGAGAGGATTCAGCTCCAGTAGAGAGGGGAGCTATCAAAGATTAGTAGGAAAGCTAATCTATCTCTCTCATACCAGACCTGATATCGCCTTCCATGTCAGCGTTATTAGTCAACATATGCACAATCCTTATGAGGAACACTTGGAAGCAGTGTATCGTATTCTAAGGTATCTAAAAATGACATTAGGTCTTGGTTTGCACTTCAAAAAACACAACAACCAAGACTTGGAAGTTTACACAAGCTCTAGTTGGGTTGAAGAGCTGTCCGACAGACGATCAACTAGTGGTTATTGCACCTATGTATGGGGTAATTTAGTTACTTGGCGTAGTAAAAAACAGTCTGTGGTCTCAAGGATTAGTGCAAAGTCAGAATATCGTGCTTTGGCCTTAGGTATTTGTGAAGGGATGTGGATCAAAAGGCTCATGAATGAATTGAGGTTTGACTCTCCCGAGTCCTTTAAAATGTACAGTGATAGTCAAGCAGCAATTAACATTGCTAAAAATCCGGTTCACCACGATCGAACTAAACATGTTGAAATAGACAGACACTTCATTTATGAGAAGGTGAATTCAGAGATCATTGAGCTCAACTACATTCCTACAAAGAAATAGATTGCCGACATCCTAACAAAGGCCCTACCAAGAACAACTTTTGAAGAATTTAATTTCAAGCTGGGTTTGTATAACATATACAACTCAACTTGAGGGGGAGTGTAGAAATATCATTGTAAATACATTTTGTACAACTAATTTTAGGTTGTAATTGACAGCTAAGTTTAGGTTGTATTTTTTCCTTGTATATAGGCCATATTATTCATCAATAAAATCAGATTAGAAGTATTATTCACACAAAACTACATCATTGTTTCCAGTTGCTCCTAGGATATTTGGTAGTATTTGTTTTGTTCGAGATGTTCGTCCACATGTTACCAAATTAGATCCTAAGTCATTGAAGTGTGTCTTTTTTGGTTATTCTCGTCTTCAGAAAGGGTATATGTGTTATTGTCCTAATCTTAACAAATATCTTGTCTCCATTGATATTACCTTCGTAGAAAACACACCCTATTTTTCGTCTTCATCTACTCCTACTCGTCAGGGGGAGGATGATGATTTGTTGGTATATTCTATCACATCTTCTGCCCTTAACACATGTTCTGACAAGTGTCCTGTTCCTCCACCTGCCTTAGCCATAGCTCTTGACATGCCTCCGCCTCCTATTAAAGTGTACTCCAGGTGTCCACCTCCCGTTTCATGTCCTGCACCTGCTTCTTCGTCATCAGATTCGGACCCAAGCGATGATCTTCCCATTGCGCTACCTAAAGGTAAACGCCAATGCACTTATCATATTTGTTCTTTTGTTTCTTATAATCACTTGTCCTCTTCTTCTTGCTCCTTTATTGCTTCCCTTGATTCTATCTCGATTCCTAAAATTGTTTGTGAAGCCATATCTCATCCTTGTTGGCATGATGCAATGATAGAAGAGATGAATGCTTTAGATGCAAATAGTACTTGGGACTTGGTTGATTTACCTTCAGGAAAACGGGCCATAGGGTGCAAATGGGTATTCACAGTTAAGGTCAATCCAGATGGATCAATTGCTCGTTTGAAGGCCCGTCTCCTGTTGCTAAACTGACATCTGTTCAGTTGTTTATTTCTATGGCAGCTACTCATCATTGGCCTTTGCATCAGCTAGATATCAAAAATATTTTTCTTCGTGGACACCTTCAGGAAGAGGTGTATATGGAGCAACCTCCTGGGTTTGTTGCTTAGGGCGAGTCTTTTGTCTTTGAAAATCTTTATATGGTTTGAAACAAAGTCTTCGTGCTTGGTTTGGTAAATTTAATCAGGCTGTTGAGAAATTTGGTATGTTGAAAAGTAAGTCAGACCATTCTGTATTCTATAAATGATCAACTGCCGGTATCATTTTGTTAGTTGTGTATGTGGATGATATTGTTATTACTGGAAATGATACTAGAGGAATCTCATCTCTTAAATCTTTCATTCATACCCAATTTCACACGAAGGATTTGGGGGTGTTCAAGTTTTTCTTGGGAGTTGAAGTAACTCAGAGTAAACAAGGTAATTTTTTATCTCAAAGCAAATATGTACTTGATTTGTTGACCGAGACAAGAAAATTGGGAGCAGAACCTTGTAGTACTCCAATGAATCCTGCTACGCACCTTACAAGAGATGGGGAACCATTTAAAGACTCTGAAAAATATCGCAGGTTATCCGGAAAGTTGAATTATCTTACTGTGACTCGTCCAGACATTGTGTTCTCAGTTTGTAAGAGAAATTTTTATTTCTTCTTTTCTGTATATTCCATTAGTAAAATAAAATCCTATTTATAGGGTTTATACACCTAATCTTCTTAATTACAGAATAAACTACAAATTACAAAGATAATTACAAATCTTCTAAATAAGGAAACTATTAGTTTTACAGCTACAATCAATTTACAAGATTTGATTTCCTTTGATTTTCTATTATTTGTCAACACTCCCCCTCAAGCTGGACTGGAGATGTTGATGAGTCCAAGCTTGTTTACTAGAAAGTCAAAGACTCATTCAGATAACCCTTTTGTGAGAATATCAGCCAACTGTTGATCCGCTTGTACATATTTGATGCCGATAGTTCCTCCATCAATCTTCTCTTTAATAAAAGTGTCTGTCCACTTCAACGTGTTTAGTTCAGTCATGATGTATAGGGTTATGTGCAATACTGATGGTAAATTGATTATTATAGTAGAGCTGAATGGGGGCTTCATATTCAATCCTCAATTCCCCTAATGGGCGTTTAATCCATATTGCTTCGCACACTCCATGGGCCATGACTCTATACTCGGCTTCTGCACTACTTGTTGCAACCACTGTTTGTTTTTTACTTCGCTATGTCACCACATTTCCCCATATAATTGTGCAATACCCCGGTGTAGATTTTCTATCATCAATTGACTCAGCCCAATCTGCATCTGTGAATACTTCGACCTTTAAAGAATCAGTTCTCAGATTTATTTTTGATTTCAATGTCCAACAATTGTTTGATTAGGGACATGGTGGTTTTAGGAGGGGATTCGGGCCTCCAAACTCAGGGATGGGATTTGCGTTTTAGAAGGAATCTGTTCGATAGGGAGGTCACCAGTCTCTCTCAGTTATTACTTTTGTTAGAAAGGGTGGCTTTACCAGTAGTTTTAGAAGATCGGAGGGCTTGGATACCTGACGTTAATGAAGTATTCTCTTGCAAATCGGCCTTTTGGAGGTTAAGTTATGCTCAGTTGGGTTCTGTTCGGGAGTGTGGAAAAGTGTCTCTCCCTCGAGAGTTAAAGTGTTTGGAAAAGTGCCTATTTCATATATTTAACTACTACAACATATGACAAGACCACATCTTTTAAGCCTTATTTGACTATTAGAATCTTTGAGGATTATTATTTAAATTTTTTTTTAAGATAGAAATAGGCATAACATTCAATTAAATATAGGAAAAAAAACAGAATAGCTCTTGTCACTAAGAATATTTGAAACTCCTAAAATCTAGTGCAACAGTTTGGTAACATATATGCTTCTCTTTTTATTTAAAACTAGTGTTTGGTATGTGCTTCGCACATGTTCTATATAAACTTAAAAATTTAATATTGTAATATATTTTATATGTGAGTTTACCTATGTTAGAATTTTGAGTTTCCTGGCAGTTTTTTCTTCTTCTAATTATATAAGGATAGGATAGATTTGGTTTCTGTTAAGAACCCAAGAGTCAGCAAATAGACATTAAACATTAATAAGGTAGTGGGGATGGTGGGTTATATTTTGTAATCAAGAATAATAAAGGGGTAAGTGGTTTGGGAAGTGTAGGAGCCCATATTGAGTATATTTAAATAGGGTTGTGGAGATGGAGAGTACATCCATTGTATGAATCTGAAATTAGGAGTAGTATCTCTTTGGGGAGAGTGGTGGTCTCTCGAATACCACTGGGATTATTAGCTATACTATGCTATTTATTTGGTCATTGTTCTTGTAGTGTTCTATGTGTTGTGTGTGAATTTATTTGGGACCTAACAATTTCCTAGAAAATATGTGTTCAATGCTATATGGTTTTATTTGGGTACTTTGTATATCATATGTGTACAGCTTCTGCTGCACTAACGGTGTAACTTGCCTAGATCCACCACACCATATTAGTTTAGTTTTAGGGACACATTTCCATGGTTATAATAAGCAGCAATCATCAATGACTATGCTAAGCCAATAAAAAGTATCAATCAAGCTTGTATGAGCTAACAAGAGAATGTTGCATTTTACCTTTTCAAGCTCCATATTAAAAACGAAAAGAAAAATAACTGAGTTATTAATATCATATTTGACTGCATTAGTATTCCAAAAACTAAATAAGACTTCCTCTGTTTTAAACCATTAAAACGCAGAAGCCATAATTGATAACTCACCTCACTTTATCTCAGCTTGCTACTCTATTAAATTAAGATATATTCTTAAGCTTTAGTGCTCACTTTTCTTTAAACCTATCTTAATCTTATTGAGTGTGTTGTTATATGCTTATTTAATATATATATATATATATATATTTATATATATATTTGCCTCTGCACATTTTTACTGCATGTTCATGTGTTTATTTCTATAAGTTATATGTGTTCTAGTTTATGGCACATCGAATTATAAAAGCTATATAAATAAATGAATATTTATACAAGATTTGTAGTATTCTGTGTCCCAAATCATTTTCTTTACTATTATTCTACTAGTTATTATTATTGTTGTTGGTTTGGATTAACAATAGCCCACTTAGCCACTATGTCATATGAAATTGGAGTTTTACACTTTGGTCCCTAAAAGTGTTGGCATCGATAGCCATGGTTGTAGGGAGGCCATTGAGTATTTTTTTAAAAAAAAAAAGATGAGCAACCAAGTGGTTTCATGGAAACTTGTACAATTTCTCATAAGAGCTCAACTGAAGCACTAGAGGAAGAAATATAAGGTTTGTCTGACAAATGTAGACTGTGGAAGGTGATGCCTTGTGCTAAACTTTCAGCTTGCTGTTATTTTCACAATAAATTCATGATTTTTGTATTGCTAATTAACTAAAAGAGAAATCTTAAAACTACTATTATTAACTCTGATGTAGTGGTTTCTTAAGTGACAAGACTTGATAAAGTGAAGAACTTAGCAGGACTTGTACAGTGCTACGGTAAGAGCACCAAGCTAAGAGAGCTAGTAAATCTTGTTGTGGCTGGAGGGTACAGATATTTGAACAAGTCTTGAGACAGAGAAAAGGTAGAGGAGATAGAAAAGATGCATAGTCTCAGTGAACAATATACTTTTTAAAATAGCAGTTAACAATATTGCTCTATTTAATTGTTATTGCTTAGGCAAAAATTAAAGCTCCCACGATCAAGAATATGATTCAAATCCTCATATCTCTTAGTCTAATTGCTCTTTATTTTTTTTAAGTAATCACTTAGTTCCTGAAATGCACATTATCTAAAAAAATACCTCAATTATTTGCAGTAAAGGGGATTCATTATTTTGAGCTTTTCTGTTCAGGTCTACTTGATCTAGTAGTGAGTGAAGATGGTTTAGCTCCGCGCCTTGTGTTGCTAATCCCACACTTTTCTTCTCATCTTCAAGGTCAGTTAACATAAAAAATAATTTTTTTTGTCCAAGGTGTAAAAACCATAAAAAGATAAAATTCCATTTAATATTGTTGATGATTTAGGAACCATAATAGGAGCAACTTCCCTGTCATTCAGCTATTCGTATTGTAGTATTTGTTTGTCAATATGGGTTTGATATCACTTGACCATTAATTTCTAGAACAAAAATTTTGGGGTTATTCGTTCTCTCCACCTCTCTGTCTCCCTTGTTTTAATGGGATTAATGATATACATATATATATATATATATTTATACAATATATAATAGGTCTAGATGACGGTTCTGGGCGTTTAATGAAAGCTAAAGGCTGACCGTTTTTTCTTTTATTATTGTGATTTTTATGTCTATCTTATAGTTTACAAGTTTAAATCGGTGACAAACTTTATGAATTCACATGAATGACCTTTTCTCCCCAACATTTTTGACACCACATTATTATATATAAATGAAACTACATGATGTTTTCTGTGATGGGCTTAAATTATAAGCTATTGATGTGAATCACCCAAGCAGCGTTTTAACTATTTATATATATATATATATATGTATATCAAACATTGCATTGATTTGGTGAACTACTAATATAATAAGTTCATTGGGCTTAAGCAACTCAATTGAGCTATCATCGAGTTCTAACGTAATATTTATAGTTACTAAGACAATTTTGGTTTCTAACCCTTTCAGGTATCATTGGCTCAGTTATTGCCTCTTGTGAGCTTTATCTCTGCTGGATGATGTGTAGGTAGCTTTAAAGGTGCTTGGTTTTGGTTGTATATCATTTTTCATTTCATTCCTTTTACAAAGGATCCTCTCTTTTAGCTTATAATAACTCTTGTTTAGTGTGTGTATGTGCATGTTCATATTACAATGCTTCATATGTTCATCTCAAAAATTTATGGTGTCCTTTATTTAACTCTGCTATATGGTACAAGGTTGTGTTCAAACTCTGCTATCTTTCCACAACTAATTGTTTTTAGTAAAACTAAAGTTTCAGATGGGCAAGACAACTTGGACGACTAGTTTAGAGATCTTCAAATATTTGCATTTTCTTAATTTTATTTCTAACTAGATTTGGATAAATTTAAGATATCTACGAATGGCTGAAATAACACTATAAATTATTATTATGATTTTAATGCCAATGCAATTGTGACAAAGGTGATAAGTTTTTTATTCTAATCGAATGATTTACTTCTTTATTTGCTAATAATTAAATTATATTTTTTACGATGTGCAGGTACAGTGAGATTGTCTTTCTTTGAAACAAAAATACTCAACATTTGTAGTTGATGAGTTCTTTAGAATTAGATCATTTATTTTCTGTGTAATTCCAATTAAGTAGAATTTATATTAGAATATGATTTTTGAAGAAACTAGAGTAACTATTGTAATTCCATTCATGTAATTAATGAAAAATTATTTATATTATCTTATTTGGTTACAAGGATTTTTTTCTTCTTCAGTTGTTTGCAAGGTCGAAAAGTGTAATGTAAGCTTATATATATAACATTAGCTGCGATTTTTATAAATCTTCCAATAATGTATAAAAAGTAATATCATTTACTTATAACCATTAAATATTAATAGTGACATATGTGAATATAGAGTGTGCTAAAAAATGTTAGCATTTAATTTTTATTATTATTATTATTTAAGCATTGATACATACATATTTTAAAAGGGAAATTTCACTTTTTATACATACTAATATGTACATTTACAAAAAAATCTTAGCACTATTAACTTTTTCAAATTGATGCTAAATTTTTCCCTCATACCCAAAATACCCTTCTCATTTTTCCACACCCAAAAAATTCAACCTCAGCCTTCTCTCTCTATACACTCTCGGTTTCTCTCTCTCATTCTCACAAAAATCCTCAAAAAATCGTTGAACCCCCACCTCCGTCGAGCTGTCGAGCCACCATCTCCGTCGAGCCGTTGAGCCCGCATCTCCGTCGAGTTTTCGAGCCCCCACCTTCTCCCATTTCTCCATCAATCTCGAGACCCACGACGAACTCCCATTTTTCCGTTGAACCCGAGACCCACGGTGCATATTTCCTTCAAAGTTTTAAAAACAAAGGTAAAATCTTGAACCCAAGTCCATATTTGCTTTATATTGTTGTTGAATCTGTGATTTGTGGGATGGGTTCATCGATTTTGTGGGAATTTTTTTCTGGGTTTGAACCAGTGGCTCGATAGGTTCGATAAAGGTTCGATAAAAGCTCGATTAATCTATGGCAATATATGAAACTAGCTCGATAGGCTCGATTATGGTTCGATAGTAGGCTCGATAGGGCAGTTTGAACGATTCGATGGTGGATCGATAGGAGCTCGATGGATCTTTGGTACTAGAAGCTCGATTGATCTATGGCAATATATGAAACTAACTCGATAGGCTCGATTATGGTTCGATAGTAGGCTCGATAGGGCAGTTTGAACGGTTCGATGGTGGATCGATAGGAGCTCGATGGATCTCTGGTACTAGAAGCTCGATTGATCTATGGAAATATATGAAACTAACTCGATAGGCTCGGTTATGGTTCGATAGTAGGCTCATAGGGCAGTTTGAACGGTTTGATGGTGGATCGATAGGAGCTCGGTGGATCTGTGGTATTAGATTACACGGGCTCGATAGGTTCGATAATGGTTCGATATTAGACTAGACTGTAGTTCGATGGTTATTTATGTAGACAAATTTTGCTTAGCTCGATAGGCTCGACACTGGCTCGATAGGCTCGATAGATTTAGGTTGTTGATATTGCTCGATGGAACTCGATAGTTGCTCGATAGGGTATGTTGCAGCTCGATAGAGCTCGATGACAACTTATTTAAGTGTTTTCATGAATTTTTTTTTTATTCTGTTTAACATTCTGTTTATTTTAGTTTTTTGATGAATTTTTTTTTGAATTTTTTCCTGATTATGTTTAATATTCTGTTTTCTTACCAATTTTTTTTTCATGTGTTGTTGCAAATGCCTAAGTTGCCTGTTCCGTTCAGTGATCACTTTCCTGGTCGAGTGACATATCGAGGTAGTAGTACTTTAAATCACATTAAGACTAGGTTTTTGGAGCTCGGGCTGCTTGAAAGGGCTAAGGAATCCCCTTTCAAGCAGTTCTTTTTGGCTTCAGAGTTTAATTTCTCCGGAGTCTTGGTGCATTAACTGTTGCTGAGGAAAATCGCCAGCAACAACGAAGATGAGGTGCATTTTTTCTTGGGGTCGAAGTCTTGTAGATTCGGCATGGGAGAGTTTGCCCTGGTGACAAGGTTGAATTTCAGTACCTTCCTGTCACCAGAAGAGTTGGAAGGGCGTAATCTCAGCGACCAGTTGATAAAGGAGTATTTCAACGATGCTGAGAAAGTAAAGCTCTCATAGGTGGACCATGTTTTCAAGACTTGTACGGTTGTGGAAGATGTGTACAAGCTTGGTCTATGTTTGTTTGTTGAGGGGGTTCTGAATGCCATTGAGGGCAAGTTGCACATTTGGCGAGATATTCTGAAAATTGTTGAGGACATAGAGTACTTCTTCAGTTATCCATGGGGGAAGTACTCTTATAGGAGGTTATTGCAGTCTTGTAAGAAGGACATGGTGAAACAAAATGCCAACTATGATGCCAAGGTGCAGCAAGAGTCCAAGTACAGTATGTATGGTTATGCCCCGACCTTACAGTACTGGGCATATGAGGCTATCCAGCAGCTTGCGACAGAGCTTGTTGTGAGCTCGGGAAACATGGTCCCGAGGATGCTTAGTTGGTCGCATCGGAGGAACAAGGATTTCACCAAGTCCGTCATCGCACTGATGTTATTGAAGAAGAATGTAAGTTATATTTTTTTTTTATCTATATGCTTATCTTTTATCATTATTTGAGTTAACCAAATGTTTTATGTTGTTTGCAGTTGATTGTCCTTCCAATGTTGAAGCCTCGACTAGAAGAAAAAGACTATTATTTGTCTTTGACAAAGGGAGATCTTCCCCTTTATCCAGGGCTTGGCCAGGATCCCTCGGAGGCTGATGAGGAGGAGGATGCAACTTTTGAGAAAATTGTGGAGATAGTTTCTCAGGCAGCCAAGATATTTGATGATGCTGCCCCGGGAGAGGAGGTTGCAGGTCCCACCCCTTCTGTTGCCCCAGCCTCAGCCTTCGCCTCAACATCAGTCCTAGCCTCTGCGTCAGCTCCAACACCAACCCCAACACCAGCCTCAGCCTCAGCCCATGAGATCGCCGACTTGATTGAGCGGTTGGACAGAGTCGAGGGTCGACAGGAGACCTTCCTGAAGAACTAGTTAGTGATCTTGGACGTAGTCAGTCAGATCCTGACATTTATTAAGGAGAAACCGAGGGGCTCCAATGAAGATTCAGACTCAGAGTCATTGGATATTCCTCTAGACTATGTTGATGATCCAACCACGCCTCCTACCATCATTGTGACACCTGATGCTGGGACTCCGGGAGTCATTATTGTCAACCCTGAGGATATTGCTAGGGTTCAATTTCAGAGGACTAGATGCCAAAGACGCAAGCTAGATTGGTTTGAGGACTACACCGATCCCACGAGGAAAAGACCTCGCAGTGATGCAGCTGCACCAGCAGAGGAGGCTACACAGGTGCTGGACCCTCTCAAGAAGCCAGATCCCAAACAGTATAGGACAATGTGCAAGTGGCTGCTTGGAGACATGCCCAACAAGACCCCGAGGGATGTAAAGACTGGGAATCACGGTCCAGCGTGGTTTCTGACGTGGAAGACACCCCAGTCGTGGCTCAATGATGGGGTAAGCCATTTGTTTTTACTGACTCGATATGTACTCGATGATAGCTCGATATGAGCTCGATAAGAGCTTGATGGGAGTTTCCAGGATCGATGTGACCTCGATGGAGCTCGATAGGAGTTCGATAGGGATGTTAAAATAGGGTTGTTGTTTACTGTTGATATTATCTCGATGTGAGCTCAATGGAGCTCGATAAGAGTTCGATAGGGTTGTTGTTTACTGTTTGAGCTTAGCTCGATGGAGCTCGATAGAAGTTCGATAAGGATGTTAAAATAGGGTTGTTGTTTACTGTTGAGATTAGCTCGATGTGAGCTCGATGGAGCTCGATAATAGTTCGATAGGGATGTTAAAATAGGGTTGTTGTTTACTGTTTGAGATTAGCTCGATGTGAGCTCGATGGAGCTCGATAGGAGTTCGATAGGGATGTTAAAATAGGGTTGTTGTTTACTGTTTAAGATTAGCTCGATGTGAGCTCGATGGAGCTTGATAGGAGTTCGATAGGTATGTTAAAATAGGGTTGTTGTTTACTGTTTGAGATTAGCTCGATGTGAGCTCGATGAAGCTCGATAGTAGTTTGATGTGAGCTCGATGGAGCTCGACGGTAGCAATTTATGATGGTCTTTGCTAACTTTTTTTATCGTACTCTCTTTATAGAATATTGATGCGGCAGAACACATGCTTCGTATGCGTCGCAAGTATTTTCCCAATATATATCGACAGAATGCAATTGTGATGAACAATTATTTCTCACAAGTGATACCTGCCCGATATGATCAGTACAAGAAAACAACCGACAAAACAAAGTATACTTGGGATTCTAACGTTATGCCCATGTTGACCGGCATCGAGCAGCAGTTTCTGGCATCTTGGGGAGGAGTTGAGGATGTATATTGGTGCCAGAACTATGGACAACAACATTGGTTTGCCATTGAGGCTTCCATTTCTAGTTGGACCCTGACTGTTTACGATTCGGACAACTCGGTGATTAGTGACGCAAAGCTTGACGAAATTATGAGTCCATGGTGCTTTTTGCTTCCTTCTCTGTTAATGCAGAGTAAACTGTTTACTGATAGCTTGATGTTGAAGATTCCATTAGCAGGAAAGAGGCCGCATCAGTTCACATGGCGTCGCAAACAGAAACACGAGCTCACTCAGTCAAAGAGAAGGTAACAAACATTATCTTCATACTAAATTTGTTTCTAACTAAAATTATAGTAATGTACACTTAATGTTTACTTTTTTTTTACAGTGGGGATTGTGGTGTGTATGCTGTCAAGCATATTGAGCATCTAATGGTCGGTCTTCCATTGGAAACTATTTGCGATGAAAATATGGAGGTGTTCAGGAACAAGTGGACCACAGACTTGTGGTACCAAAATTTGTTACCTTGATGATTGTATATATACATAGTCTTTACATGTACAGTTTCTTGTTCACATTTTTTTATAACTTTCATGGGCTATTATCGAGCTAATATCAAGCAATGTCTCTTACCTTATTTCTCCCCCCAAACTCAACATCCTCAAAAAATGTTGCAGTTCCTGTCTCAAAAATATTTCTAATTATGGGATCATAAAACTTATAGCTCCTAGATCGCTCAGAATAACCAATAAAGTAGTTGCTCACTGTTTTGGAGTCCAATTTCTTTTCATGTGGCTTATAAGGCCTTGCTTCAGCTGGACATCCCCAGATGTGAAAGTGTTTTAGATTAGGCTTTCGACCTGTCCAAAGCTCATAAGGTGTTTTTGCAACTGCTTTAGTTGGTACTCTATTTAGAATGTAAGCTGCTGTCTTTAAAGCTTCTTCCCAGAGGGACTTAGGTAAGGTAGAATGAGCAATCATACTCTTTACCATATCCTTAAGAGTCCTATTTCGTCTTTCAGCAACACCATTCATGTTAGGTGAGCCTGGCATGGTGTAATAATGTGGGACAATACCACATTCCTCTAGGAATTTAGCAAACAGTCCTAGATGTTGTTCGCCTGAGCCATCATATCTACCGTAGTACTCACCACCACGATCGGATCTGACGTTTTTAATCCTTTTGTTGAGTTGATTCTCAACTTCAGCTTTATAAGCTTTGAACACATCCACAGATTGAGATTTTTCATGAATGAGATATAGATACCCATAACGTGAGTAATTGTCTATGAATGATATAAAATATTGTTGACCATTCCAAGATGCCGTAGGGAATGGCCCACAAATATCTGTATGAATCAATTCTAAGACATCTAAAGCTCTGTTGGCACCTAATCTCTTGGTTTTGGTCTGTTTTCCCTTGATGTAATCTACACAAACATCAAAGTCTGTGAAGTCAAGAGACTTTAAAATGTCATCAGACACAAGACACTCAATTTTACCTTTTGAGATGTGACCTAAGCATTTATGCCATAATGACGCTGAATTTGCTTTATTTAATTTGCGTTTAGTACCACGTGATTCCACATGCAAGGTTTCATTATAGGATACAATTGTTTCTAATAAATAAAGGTTGTCATAAGCATTCAAATAACCAGTTCCAACAATATTTGAATTTAAAGACAAACTAAACTGATTATTTCCAAAAGAACAACAATATCCAAATTTGTCCAATAAAGAAACCGAAACTAAATTCCGTCTAAAAGACAGTACAACAAAAGTGTCTTTCAAATCCAAATAAAAACCAGTTCCTAACAACAACCTAAAATTCCCAATTGCTTCCACTTCCACTGATTTTCCATCGCCCATGAATATGTGTCTTTCACCATCACTTGGCTTTCAGTTGCTCAGGCAACCCTGCATAGAAACACTTATGTGAGTAGTAGCACCAAAATCTATCCACCAAGTGTTTCTAGGTACGGAAGCTAAATTAACCTCAGAACAGACCAAAGTAAGAATCATACATTTCTTTACACGCCATGCATGATACTTGGCACAATTTTTCTTCACATGTCCAAGCTTGTTACAAAAGAAACAACCATCTGAATCCTTCTGTTGTTTCTTTTAGTTTGGACCCTTAGCAGCTTCATTCTCAGATTTCCTTTTCTTGCTCTTATCTTTAGAGGCACAGGCCAAATGAGCACTTAGGGAACCAAATCAGAGGGCCCGAGAACGATTTTGCTACTCGATTTAGTGGAATATGAGGTCCCGAGGGCTAGGGCTTGTTCTTGAAGTTCTTTATTGGTTTTAGTTCTTGATGGAATTTCTCAATGTATTGTGACTAGGGATTACCGCTAGGCTCAAGGGGGAAATGATCATACTAAGGGTCACCTTATTAAATCGTCGAGGACTCGAGGTAAGAAAACTGCACTTGTATTGAGATTAGGCATTGGTCCCGGTTATTGAATGTGGTTATAACCATGCTTTGAATACCTGGTTACATGTGAATGTATTGAACTATGTATAATTGTATTGTATGTGAGATGCATATATGTTTGTATTTGACTGGAAAGCTCGGCTTATAAGTCGGGGTCGACATTAGCATGTGGAATGCATGTTGTTATGGCTTGGCCAATCCAGGAGTGCGATATGCGCTCGTGCGACCCTATGGCCTCGCAAATATATTGTGTGCTTGCTTGAGTTCGATTATAACTGCTAAGCATGCTATTCATGATTTATATCCAGTTGATTATTTGTTATGTTGAATTGAGTTTTCTTGCTGGGCCTTGGCTCACGGGTGCTACATGGTGCAGGTATGTGCAAAGAGAAGCTGGACCAGCCATGAGTTGGAGAGCTTCGGGGGCAACGTGTACATATGTGGCCTGCTTGACCGCCACTGTCGAGACTTCTTTTGTGGATCTAGGGATTCAGTTTATTTTTCCACTTAGGTTGGCCATTTTGTAACCTGTTTACCTTTGTGTTTATTTATAAACTCTTTTTTGGGATCTCATGTACATAATGATGCTTTTTAATGAAAAGTAATATTCTTTTGGAAATTTTTTTAATACCTAACCCTTTAATTAACTTTAATTACACGTTTAAGTCCAAATGACTTGCTTAACGAGTTAAGCATCATTTTAAACACAATGTAACAGTATTGGATTAGTAGGGCATTACATAACCTAGGTAGCAAGCCATGGAGGTTATCGAAGAATCCGAGGAGCCTTAGGCAATGGTAGTTGATGTGGAGGTGGAAGAACCTCAGGTGGCATTAAATGAGGTCGCCCAACAAGAAGAAGTGTACCCAAGGATAGGCGAAGACCGATTTGAGCTTCAACCATTGGAGGAGCTAGAAGAGGTAATTCTCGATCTAGAAACAACATCAATAGTTGTAAAGATTGGAAAGAATCTCACTACTGAACATAAAAAGGATCTGGTGAAGTTTTTAAGGAAAAACATCCATGTCTTTGCCTGGTCACAGGCTGATATGGTAGGAATCAGTCCGAGTGTGATCATGAAGATGCTAGATTTGGACAAGAATGTACCTACAAAGCAGTAGAGGAGAAGCTTTGGAAGAAGAAGTAGCTCGCCTTTAAAATGCAGATTCATCAAGGAGGCGAAATACCCGACTTGGATAGCCAATTCCGTCCTAGTTCCAAAACCAAACGTAAGGTGGAGGACCTGCATCAACTTCTCCGACCTCAATAAGGCATGTCCAAATGACTGTTTTCCCTTACCTAGAATTGATCATCTAGTCAATGCCACAGTGGGTCAAGAGCTCATGTCCTTCATGGACGCGTATTTTGGATATAACTAAATCGTGATGAACTCTGCTGACTAAGAGCATACTAACTTCATGACCGAGCACAACGTGTATTGTTACAAAGTCATGTCGTTCAGGCTTAAAAATTTTGGAGCAACTCACCAGAGATTGGTAAACAAGATGTTCGCTGACCAAATCGGGAAAAACATGGAAGTGTATGTTGATGACATGCTCGTCAAATAAAAAAATGCCAATAACCATGTATTCGACCTAGAAGAATGTCTTGATGTATTAAGAAAGTACGATATGAAGCTAAATCCCTAAAATTGTACCTTTGGGGTCTCGTCGAGGAAGTTCTTAGGCTTCATTGTCAACTCGAGCGGGAATGAAGCTAATCCCAAGAAAATCAAATCGCTATTAGAGAAGTCTTCTCCCAGATTGCGAAAGGAAGTTTAGATCCTAACTGGGAAAGTCACAACCCTTAAACGGTTCATGTCAAAGTCCACTGATAAGTGCCTTTCCTTCTACAATTTTCTCAGGGGAAATAAATGATTTGAATGGACAAAAGAATGCGAGCATACGTTTCAAGATTTAAAAATGCATCTAGCTGAATCCCCCATCCCGTGAAAACCTGTTGCTGGGGAAAACTTACACCTATTCCTGGGAATAACTGAGAATGCGGTTAGCACTGTGTTAGTCTGGGAGGAAAATTTGGTACGATAACCAGTATACTATATAAGCAAGAGGCTTCTGGGAGCTGAATCTTGATATCCCTTGATCGAGAAGCTCATGTTATGTCTGATTTTGGCCTCAAGGAAGCTTAGATCGTATTTCTAGTCCCACACCATACACGTCTTAACCGATCAACCTTTAAGGCATGCCTTGAAAGAACCTGAAGCATCGATACGTTTGTTAAAGTGGGCCATCGAACTCAGTTAGTTCAAAATTTTATATAAACCACAAACAACCATAAAGGGCCAGGCTCTCGCTGATTTTGTGGCTGAGTGTGCAGGTTTCCAAGATGAGCGTATAAGAGAACCAGTTCAAGAATTGTGGAAGCTCTTCGTCGATGGATCATCAAACGAGCATGGGTTTGGGGCTGGAATAATCTTGATCACACCCGAAGGCCATCGTTTTCATACGACTCTCAAATTTAGGTTTGACGCATCCAATAATGAGGCTGAGTATGAGGCTTTGCTGGCTAGAATTTGGGTCGCCAAAAAGCTAAAATAATAGGCTATCCAGTGCTTTAGTGATTCTTAGCTCGTGGTGAACCAAGTGTTAGGAGAATACCAAGCTCGAGGAATCAAGATGGCAACTTATCTAGCTAAAGTAAAAAACGAACTGCCAGAATTGGAATTCTATTCTATCGAATAGGTTCCACACGAGCAGAATACAAATGGAAACGCTCTCGCCCAACTTGCCACCACCAAAGAGGCGAGCACATTGAATGTAGTCCCAGTTTAATTTCTAGACAAGCCCAACATAGAGGAATAGTCGAGAAAAATTGAGATGATCCATTAAGGCTCGACCTGGATGACCCTAATCGTGGAATCCCTCACCACTGGAAAACTATCGCAAGGACGCACGAAAATTGTTGTACCAGGTCCCGAGTTATGTTCTTGTCGAGGAAGTTCTTTATAGAAGAGGTCATTCCATGCCTATCCTTTGATGTGTTCTACCCGAAGAAGCCCAAACTATCCTCAAAGAAGTCCATGAAGGATTCTGTGGGGATCATGCTGGGGGACAAAGCTTGGCCTTGAAGGTATTGAGGCAGGGTTATTTTTGGCCTACACTAAAGGACTCGATGTCGTATGTTCAATGATTTGACAAATGCTAACGCTTTTCCATGATTGCTCGAGTCGCACCTATGGAGTTGACTATGATCTCCTCGCCTTGACCGTTTTCCATCTGGGGATAGATTTAATTGGTTCATTGCCAATTGGAAAAGGAGGAGTTTTCTATGCAGTGGCGCGATCAATTATTTTATAAAGTGGGTTGAAGCTAAACCACTGGCAACCATAACCTCGAAGAGAGTGCCAGACTTTGTGATAAAAAAATATAATATGTCATTTTGGACTTCCGAGAAGATCGTGTCCAACAACAAAACTCAATTCGATAGCGATCTGTTCACAAACTTTTGTGAGAAGTACGACGTAATCAAGGAACTCAATTTGATAGCGATATATTTATGAAATTTTGTGAGAAGTACGACGTAATCAAGAGTTTCTCTTCATTAGCATATCCTCAGGCTAATGGCTAGGTGGAGGCAGTGAACAAACTCTCAAGACCAATCTAAAAAAACGATTGGAGGATGCTAAAGGGTTATGGCATGAACAACTCCCACAAGTACTTTGGCCTTATAGAATCTTACATCGCACCTTTACTGGGCATACTCCACTCTCACTAACCTATGGAAGTGAAGCCATGCTCTCAAACGAGACCTTGGTGACATCACATAGGTAAATAACCTATCAACGGGAGTGGAATCATGACCTACTAAACGCATCACCGGATCTAATTGAAGAACGGCGAGAGGAATCACAGATACATCTCGCCCATTATCAACAAAGGGTAGCGCAAAACTTCAATTCAAAGGTCAAAGAACAAAGGCACGAACTAGGAGATTTGGAGCTTCGAATGGTGTTCCTAGCCAACAAAGACCATAAAGATGGTGTTTTAGGACCGAACTAGAAAGGATCATATAAAATCGTGGAAATTTTGTGAGAATGAACTTTTAGACTATCTCGGCTAAATGGAGAGGCAGTTCCACGAACTTGGAATGCCTTGCATTTAAAGAAATACTATTAGTAATAGGGTCTATTTGTTAATTTAGTTTATGTTATAATTTTTGCAAGGCTTAATTATAAAGGCCATATCTTTTTAATTTATCTTTGAATTAATAAAAGGTTTCTCTGTAGTTTAAACACGGTACCACAATTTTTCACTAAATCTTGTTTAGTACGAGTTCATTGTGTAAAAGCGATCTAGAATATTTATAAATTATGATCGCTCTGGAGGCATATAACCCTCATTATAGTATTTGAAACATTATGCAAATTTTAAAGAAAATTTTGTATAACTTAGAATTTGGAAATTGGAAATCTTGTAGCTTGTTAAAGATCGAGTTTTCAAAGTAATTTCGAATACAAACTAAGTTAAGAAAATTTAAAGCAACAAAAAAAATCCTGGAACTAAACCAGGTACAAAGAATCCTCGAACTAAACCAAGTCTGGGCCTGAATATTAACAGGTACATGCAAACAAGCAATTAAAACCTTTGGATAGAACCAGGTTCGCGGCCTGAAATTAACTAGTCAACCACCGGACATATTCCTCGATCTAAATGCAATCCCTATAACTATGCGAGTATATAAAAACTTAGAAAGTTTAAAAGCTTAATAATAAATTAATAGAATGGAAAAAGCATAAAGATTGTGGTTAAGTAAATATAAAACAAGGATAAATAACCTCGAATAGAGCCCTAAGGCAAATTGTCCCGACCTATTAGGCCTAATTACAATGGATAAAAAATATCCCCGAGGAAAAGAAAAACATATAAAGCATAAATGGATGAGGCCTTCAACGGTCGTCTCCACTGTCTTGGCCGGTTCTTTCACCAGCTGATCCTGGAATTTGGTGAGGTATCGCCCCCATAGCTCGATGTCCAAGAAGGAGAAGTCACCTTCCTGGTTAAAGCACCATACCTTGTAAAACATTTGTTCCAGGGACTCTGCCAGCTCTGCATCAGCTCCTTTAACCTTCAACTGGAGCTCCTCAACTTTCCCTTGAAGTTGGTCGCGGCTCTGGATCACTTCCATGGCTCGTGCCTTGGCAATCTTCTCATTGTTCCGAGAGGTTTCCAGTTCCGCGTCAAGCTGACGAGTCTTTTCGCGAGCTTGCTCCATTTCCTTAGGGGTTTCATCATCGATTTGCGTGTACTTGTCCCTGACCTTGTCGAGCTCCTTCAAGGATTACTCTGACGCAGCAAGGGCGGAACAAATCCGTTCTCCAGCCCAGATTCGGACAAAACATGACTACATTGGAATATGAATGAAGGGTTTGACCACGAAAAATATGGGATAAATTCTTAGAAAGAAGTAATGAAACTCACGGTCAGACACATCCCCAGAGCAGAGTTCAAAACGGATGGAGCGACCTCTCCCTCAATCGCTTCCATCTCCTTAACGAAGAGCTGATTGAGATGTGTGACCACTTGACTGGTAAGGCCCTAGAACAAAGCTCAGAGATGGTTGGGAAATTTTCCCAACTCGATATGAGCAGCTGGGATGGAAACTGGAGGAGATGCATGGATAACTTGGGGAACTGCAGAATCAGTCACCCAGGGAGCTGGGGGAGGAGCATCCTTGTGGTTGGGAGGGTGTGGTCTCCTTTGGCTGGGCCTGAGTTCCTGTTGAAGCTCCAGCCCTGGAGGTGGTCTTCTTTGAGAGCCGATGCCTCTTAACGATGGGACCAGAACTGGTCTTAAAGGCACTTTTGAGGTTAATGTCGTCCTCTAGAAAATGATTGAAAAAGAGTTAGACAAATTCTAACTATGTAAACAACAAAAAGTAAAAGTACAAGAATCCTACCCTACGAACTAGAGGAGGAAACTACAATGATTAGCTCCAGATTGAGGGCTAGGCTAGCAACGGTATGGAATTCTAACTCTTGGATTATTACGTGTGGGGGAGACCCGAACAAAATTACATCAGGAACCCTTTCAAACTCGAGCTCTTCATCTGGGCTAGGCTCATATTCGACATGCCTAAAGCCCAGGGTGAAGGCACTGCAATCTAAGGTATAACTCGGGTCAGATGTTTGTTCCATATTGCTAAAAAATGCTGGACCTAAAATGGAAGGTGTTATCTACAACTACTATATATTTAGGGTAGGAAAGATTGTGGTGGAGGACCAGGAGGTTGACACATTGTTGCAGCGTGATGTCCATGTCTGGATCCTCAAGGTGCCTAGTCACGACCTTCCTTGGATTGTGTCGATCTAATACAAAACTAGCAGCAACTCGGTTAATATCATTATCATTGTTCCCTTGGCCATAGGTGTCGACTGCTACCCCAAACTTTGCCCGATTTGAGTTATTATCTAGATCGTCCTACGCACCAAGGGCGCGATCTCTTCCTCTTCCTGGACCTCCTTTATGGTGGCCAGGGGCCTCTTCCTGGGAGGACCTCGACAAACCTAGGAAGTCGTGGACCTCTTGTAAATCGTTGCACAAGAAAGTAAAGTAATTAGAATAAGCAAATGTTAAAACACAAACTTTAATAAGGCTAAGGCAAAAACACTCACGAGGCCGGTTGAAATAACGGAAGTTGTAGGTCCGGAATCTATTTGACATAAAGAATTGATCCTTATAGTCATTTGAATGGCTAGGGAGGTCGATGATGGTGACTATTTTTGGAAATCTGGTGAAGTAGTAGAAACCATCACCACCGATTCTGGTGTCCGGATTGGCTTTAAGGCAAAAGAAATATAATACATCTTCAGGAGAGGGGTCCTTCCATTCATTTTTAAGAAATAAATACTTAAGCCTGCGATGAGGCGATAAGTGTTAGGGGAAGCTGGAATGAAGCTAGCTTCACGAAATTTAGAAAGTCCGTGAAATACGAACTCAGTAGGAGGAATGCGCTTGCTTTCAGGTGCTCATCGCTCCATGCCGCGAAGTCATCCTCCAGGGCAATGCAGCTCCACTCTCCCTCTAGTGCAGGTCGCACGCAAAGCTTGGAATCTGTCTTAATCCCATGGTCCCTCATTATTTTGTTCACTTGGGGCATTGAAACTATACGAGAGACTATCCTCTCGGCCTCATAAAAGTTGTTGGCATTTATCTCAATCTCCCTCTCCACCTCTGGTCCAAAGTGGGGGGTGGGGGTTTCAGCAACCTGTTTATCCTAGGAAGAGGAATCTACGATAGCTTTTCTTTTCTTGTTGCTCATTTTTAATGTTTTAGTTCGTCTGATTACAAAACGAATGTTAGAGGTGACCTAGGGATGTAACCTAGTTTCAAGATCATGGGAGAACGCGACCTAAAGATCAAAAGCTTCTTTACTCGAACTAAAGCTTCTATAGGCTGAAAACGTATCTAAAACCCTAATACATGTGCCCACGCATGCCCCTAATTCACGCGCCCTAATCTCGAGAAGTACTATCACCCGGAAGTTGCGTGTCAAAACATTTGTTTTGAAAGGTGATTTTAATGAAAAACCACCCCAGATCCGTTTCGCTTAAGCTACCCAGTTTCAGATCTGAAACCATTAAACTTTTGGCCTAAATTGTTATCCATTCAACCTCAAAACCCAGAAAAAACTCATAAAGTGTCCCTATTTTGTGCTTTACATTCTATCGTTTTTAGTTCTATAAGATGGCAAAAAAATGGTATAGTTCAGGGGTATTTTTGACAAGCGAAAAAAATCGGGGGGTAAAAGTCTACGAGTGCTATAGTTCAGGGAAAAATATTTTGTTCTATAAAAAATTTTGGTCCAAATTTGTGCTGGTTATAAATAAGAATAACCTCTAAAATGTAATTAGTTTTATGTTTTTTAAATCTCGTATTAAGAAAGTATACCTATATGTAGTAATAATTATGTATACAGTCAAATATATATATATATATCTATATATGTTGTACCCTAAAAATACAAGCTAAATTGTCTTGTTTGAGGTACTACAGTCAAGCAATAGATGAAGGTTACAAGACTGAAGACATTTCATTAACTCATATTAAATAGCTCGAGATTACATCATCGAGTTGGGCTATCATGAGATCCTCCAGATTGCCCTAAATATCTGTGATAGAGATCGAATAACACAACGTCTAGATCGCCCCCGTCAGTCTTCAAGCATTACTCGGGTCAGATCACCCTGGCGTATAACCTCTAGTTGGAGAATATATTTAGCTTGCGACAGTCCTGTGACACGCATAAGATGCAAGTTGTCCCACCTTAAAGGCTCATAATTTTTTGCTCGAGTTGAACCACGAGACTCATAATATACAAAATCAAACTCATTAGAAAACCTACATGGTCAGTTGGGCTTGCTCGTCGCAGCCTAATTGTATGCCCAAAAACACTTTTTGAAGCAGCTTTGGAGACTTAGAAAATTCTCTCCATTATATTTTGCTTGCTAAACATGTTGAAATATGAGTATAACAGAGGTATTTTGTATTATTTGATAAAATACAATAATGTAATTTGATATTATTGAAACTATAAGTGTAAGTAAATGTCTTAGCAAAACACATCAAGATAAAATAGTATATACCTTATTATGATTTTTTTCTTGAATTTTAAAGTTCTTTTTTATTTAAAGGAAAAAAAAAATAATGCAAAATTTAAATGGGGTGTTCATCGGTCGGTTTGGTCAGGTTATAACATATTTTAAGCAACCAAATGTAAAAATTGGGTTGAAAAAATCTAACTCTAACCCATCCAATTAAGAAAAGAAAAAAGTTAACTCGTCCAATGTTTTAGGCAGCTTGATCGGATTAACCCGTTCAAACCGATCTTTAGTTTTTTTTAATTGATCAAATAATTAGATTCAACAAACTAAATGTTTAATATACATCTTCCAAACTTACACATATTATTCTAAATTGAAACCTTAAAATATTATTCTAAATTTATTGTTAAAAATTTTAAAATAATATTTATTATTACGTATAATATATGTAATAGTATACGTAATATATGTATGTATAAATGAAGAAAAAAAAACTCATAATCGTTTTATTTAGATTATATTGGGCGAGTTAGTATAATTCTCAAACTGACCAATATAATAATTGGGCGATTTGAATTTTGTTGGTTTTTTATGTTTGGTTTGAGTGTTGTATTCGGGTTGAATAGTTTGCAAAATTATAATTTAAAGGTTAGAATCGGAAACATCAGATGGAAACTTATTGAAACCTAAAGATTAATAGATACATCAGGTTAAGAATGTAAGTGTCAAATTTTAAGATTGTAACCTAAGTTTTTTTTTTTTTTTTTTTTTAAAAAAAAGGGTGCTTAGGGATTATCACTCAAAATAACCCTTTCGAATACAATACACAGCCTTACCATTAGAGACAGTAGGCAAATAGAAATTGAATCCTTTATTCTCGTGTGAGCTCCGATTCTCTCTAGTTGCTCTGACAGTCTTTGCTGTAGCGTTCCCAGGGAGAGAGAGAGAGAATGACGTTGTTTCACTTCTTCAATTGTGCGATTCTTACGTTCGGACCTCACGCGGTCTACTACTCCGCCACGCCTCTGTACGTTTCTTCTTTTTCTGCCCTTAGATTTTTGTTTTGTGCAGATCTACCGCAATTTCAAAATTTTAGCTTTACTGTTTCTGAAAGAAAGAAAGAGAACCCCCTTAATCAATTCAACATTGGAATCTTTAATTTCTGTGTGTGATGGAGTGAAAGGATTTTCCTGTGCGAAGATTTATCTGTTGTCTAAAATTTATGAGAACTGATTTGCAGATCCGAGTATGATACACTTGGTACCTCTATTAAATCTGCTATCGTTTATCTCGTTACAGCTTTAGTCAAGGTTTGTTTTTATGGCTAATCATATTCAATTAATACGCATCCATGCGAGTTATTTCAATCTTCTTTGACTGCCTCTAATTATATACCCAATTTGTGTTGGCAGCTTGTTTTTCTTGCAACTTTTCTTAAGGTGTCGGAGACTGACAACTTCGATCCTTACCAGGTAATTTAGTCTACGATGGATACTTTTATTTGCATTATAGTTCATTTATACGCACACATATGTTTCTAGTGTAATCTTGGTATGTAGCTTCTACTTTGTTGCTCGATCTTCATAGCTTTAATAGAAGGGGCCTTTTATGTTTATTTACTAAGTTGGCATTTAGCATTTGTGATATTGACTTGAAAGTATATGTTATACAATATCAGAATTCGGATATTACGGTTGTTGAAAAAAATCATTCAGTAACATTGATTTAGTTAAGGTTGAAAATGGACTGTGGTTTATATTGAAATGAAGGTGCTTGACTTGCCACCAAGTAATTGATTGAAGGGAGACCATGTGAGACCAGGAAACCCAGAAAGGTGGACTGGAGGCCCTTGATCCTTCAAAGTTGGATTTATTTATTTTTCTTCATTGGTTGGATCAATTAAGATCTTGGACGCAACTTTGGACTCCTAAATTCTCAAGTGTGCATTTACAATGCATTTTCATTTGTCTAGAAACGATGAACATTGGAATTATGAAAATTTTATGTGGTCACATGTCATCATTTCAAAGAATAAGATGCTAAATGGGTACTTAGAAGCTTCTAAAATAACTCCTCTTGTTCATAAAATTTCGGTTGGAGTTACATCACCTAATTCTGCCATTTTACTTGCAGGAAGCATTGAAAGCTTTAATTGGTTTTATAGATGTTGCTGGTCTTTACTTCGCATTGACTCAGTTGACTCACAGAAATATCTCTCAAAACCATAAATTTCAAGCAGTTGGACTTGGTAAGGAAGACCTTATGAATTTAGTAAAGAAACCAGTTAATTTATGTTATTGTTAAGGGACATAATAAAATAAAAAGAGTTCCAAATCCAAAATCAAGTTATTCTCTTAGCTTGTAGTCTCTATTACTTGAGGAAAAGCTTTTAATATTTTCTAGGGTTAATTTGCTGTTTACAGGATGGGCTTTTGCTGATTCTGTTTTGCATAGATTGGCACCTCTTTGGGTAGGTGCCAGAGGATTGGAATTTACTTGGGATTTCATCCTACAAGGCCTTGAAGCGAATGCAAATCTGGTAAACTTATTTGCTCTTCTGTTAAGACCTGTAATATGAAGTTAACAATCTGGAGCTGTATGAATTCATTTTCATTTTTATAGATAAGCTTCATGCTTGTTTTGGAGTGAAATTTCCATCGCCTCAGAATCAGTATTTTACCTATTTGTTTATAGGTGTTCAGCATATCTCTTGCTGCATTGGGATCCTTGATGTGGCTTCGGAAAAACAAACCCAAGACATTGATTCCCATAATATACGTATGTGCAGGGATTGTAGCAACCATGCCATCTATCACAAGGTTTGGTGTTTCTATGATCATAATTTTTTTTTGTGTGCGTGTGTCTCGATGCATCTTCTCTATTCAGTTTCAGCCATAACTGCGACGTTTTCAGTTCATAAAATATGCACAAAAAAACTTTAAAAGTTTCCACTTACAATGTGTCTGCCATCTGCATCACCGCACATCTTGAATGGTTTATTGGCCTGGGTTGTTTCTCCTTTTGGAATTTTGACAAGTGATGATCATGTCTGTTCATGTTTTTCCAGCTATCTTAAGCGAGGCTTGGGCTGGCACTTCCCAAAAGTGGTTGGCTTCCAATTATCCATCTCTCTGGTGATGGCTTTGATCAGTTGTCAGCTCTTTTCTGCTTGTCAGAGACCCTCAAACTGAGGAATCCTACGACTGGATTTTTTACCCGGTGATATCAAGACTTCTTTTTCTATTTGATTTTCCCCCGAGAATATCTGTTATTTTTTTTTTTTGAAGAACCGATGATAACTGTTTTGGTTCATTTAAATCGTAGAATGCAAGCTTATGTACTGGTAGTGAGAGTTACTTACTTGTAGACTGTAGATGTATGTACCCACCACCCTAATTTATCTTTGGGCATTCGAACTCCTTGGTGACTGCAAAGCCTGGCGATTGGCGTTCACTTGCCTTATGTTTTCCAATAACGTATTTTGTTCGAAGATCACGAGTGTTTAATTAGATTCAACTTATGGCCTTCTTTTTCACAGATTCTATTCTTACCAAATGAATTCAAATTTTATTATGGAAATTTCACTCTAATGTATGAATGTGCAGAGTAATTAAAATATATGCCAACATTAATAAGCATCCCAAAAGTATGCTAGTTTGTAAAAAATGGACTTCATTTTCCGTCACTATTATCAGTCCCAATCTCTCTCTCTCTCTCTACAGTGATACATATCACCACCAACAACCACCTCGCCACGATGAAAAAACACATCTTAATGTTGCTCCCATCGTTATTATCCTTATCACCATTGACATCTCTACTCTCTTCATTTATTTTTAAGTTTTAATGAGAAAAAATCTAATCCAAAACATAAACCTAAGAAAATATTAACTTAAAGACACTAATTTATAGATTTCAAACAATTTAGTACACGATTTTTGGGTTTTGTTTGTATTTTTTTCTTTTCAGATCTAGAAAACGATGTTGGTCCGATGCCAGTGCGGTGGTGTATTGAAAACATGGCTTTTTGCAAAAAAAATTTGATAAAAACTTTTATGAAGCATAACTTTTCAATTTGATAAAAACTTTCATAAAGTATAACTTTTCACTTGGATATCAGTTTTATGTAAATTTTTTTAATTTCAATATTTTTTTTCGAGATCTATACACTTAGAATATGTAGAAGTGCAATATTTAATTGTGTTGAATACAAATTTTAGAATTTTGGCCTAAAAATTTGTATTCAACACAATTAAATATTGCACTTCTACATATTCTAAACGTATAGATCTCGAAAAAATAATTATATTAAAAAAAATTACCTCAAACTAATATCCGAATGAAAAATTATGCCTCATGAAAGTTTTAATCAAATTTCATCGTAGAGCATTGTACATGCATTGCATGAGCATCGTTAGACATTATTATTATTATTATTATTATTTTGCCAAAAACCATTTTATCAATTCATCATCGCACTAACATCGTTAGACATTATTTTTTTGCCAAAAAAATTATGTTTTCAAGGCACCATCGCATCAATATTGTTAGGCATCACTTTTTGGCCTAAAAACCATATTTTCAAGGCACCACCACATCAACATTGTTAGACATCATTTTTTTTTTGTAACTTTTCAAAGTTCTAGATCTGGAAAAAAAAATACAAATAAAACCGAAAAATCTTGTACAAAAATATTTGAAATCTATAAATTAATGCCTTAAGTCAATATTTTCTTAAGTTTAAGTTTTGGATTAGATTTTTCATCATTAAAATTAAAAAAAAAAAAAAAAAGGAAGAGAGGGCTTAGATGGGGTACTTCAATGGTGATGAATATAATAATGGTGGTGGCAGCATTGAGATGCGTTTTTTCATCGTGTGGAGGGGGTGATGGATGGTGGTGGTATCTTTGTAGAAAGAGAGAGATAGATTGGGACTGTTAATAATGAGAGGAGCAATAAAGTCCTGTTTTTTTTTAACCAAATGGCGTACTTTAGGGATGCTTACTAATGCTGGCATGTATTTTAATTATTCTACATTTCATGCATAAAGTGTGAAATTTCCTTATTATTATTTTGTAATAACTAGTACGAGATCTTCTACAAAAAGGCATGTTAGAAAAGAAATCGTTCTAAAGTATCCCTTGACTCACTCCGAGTAAAGTATAAATCATGTTGTGACTTTTCCACTAGCTTATCTCCTAGGATCGTCTCATGGAAAGTAACCCTAGCATAACCAAATAATAATGAAGCACCACACACATGCCACATATATGCCAAATATACCCGAAATTTCCAAAATATGAAAATCTCCCAATTAATCAGAAATAGGTTCACATGCATATTTAATATACCTAAACATGCATATCAAGTCATATTATGATATAACTCACATAATCACATAATGATACACATAAGTATCACATAATTCCAAAAAATTTCATCCTGGCCCCTAATCAAGGCCCTAAGCCTTATTCCGAAATTTCGGTCATTACAGTTGGGGATGGATTTGTGATTAGTTTTTGGGATAATTCTGATGCCCATGCTATGTTGTTAAGAGTCCTAGACTAAATTCTGGCTTTAGTACATATTTAAGTTGAATTTTGGTGATTTTAGCTCGGGGAATAGGCAAGAAGAGAGCGGCAGATTGTGGATTTGTAGGGTCGCGTCGCGGCGCTGCTCTTGAGCACCACAACCTGCATGAACTCAGAGGCCTAAGGGGGGTTTGCTGAACCGCCTTAGCGCCACAACGCTGGGCAGGGTTCCCCACGACGCGTGCCAAGGGAAGTGCCTAGGAATGCTTTCTAATTTGTGGAGGGTCGCAGCGCCTCTGAGGAGCGTCGCGGCTCAAATAGAGAGTGTTGGCCGAATAGGGTTTTTAAGCTCAGGAACTCAAACTTAGGGGCTCGGTAAGGATTTTACTACCTGATTTTGTAGAATTCGAAGTCTCAGAGGCTAGAACTAGATTCGAAAGTCTTTATTTGCCTAAGGTTGATGGACGTTCCATATTATTGTGACTTAGGGCTAATCCGGACGTTTGACGGGGATCGTATCTAGGACGCTTACCCAGAGCTTGCGGAGTTTAGGTAAGAAAACTGTCTGTGCACGTAGAGAAGGCCATGGCCTGATTATCTGTGCTCGTATTGTGCTTAGTGTTGTGTAAATGTTTGTAACAATTATGTCATACATGTGTTTGTGATAGAGCGGATAGGGATGGGGTCGGCAAGGGTTGGGATTGGCAAGGGCCAGAATCGGCAATAAGCATGCTGAATGCAGGCTGCCTTGGCATGGCCATCTAAGGGTGTTGTACTCACCCGCTCGGTTAGGACCGTGAACTTGGTGCCTAGTAACGCACCTTGACCGACTTAGGCCATTGTTGTCAATTGTAATGGATGCATGTGAATTGTCTGTTGTGTTTGTTTAGTTATGCACTTATTGAAATGAATTGTTATATGCTATGCTAGTGAAGTTTTCTTGCTGGGCCTTGGCTCACGAGTTCTCTATGGTGCAGGTAAGGGCAAGGGAAAGGCCGACCAAGCATGAGTTGGAGGGCATGGAGCGGTGCATACATGTTTGGCCTACCTTGCCGCCACGGCTAGGATATTTTTGAGGAACGCAGTGTAAATTTCTGATTTTGTCACCTAAGTCAATTGTACAATGACTTTGGAGTTGTAAATATGTCTTAAACAAAATTTTGGGATCCCAATGTAACTTTTCTATGATTTTAATGGATGTTTAAACCTTTTATATGGAAATTTTATTAAGTGAGTCTTTACTTTAATTTAATCACACTTTTGGGTCTAATACCTCAATTAGCGAGTCAAATACACATTTTAACAATCACATGGTAACGACTCTAGGGTAGTAGGGCGTTACAGAATCCCAATCTCATTCCATTGTTGTTTCTTCAAGCAATCTGGAGGAGGAGGCTAGGAATAGAGATTTTTTGACAACAAATCTTCATTTGTGTCAAGCTTTGTTACATTTGTTGTTCACATAAAATCATAGACTTGTGATTTTATGTGTGAAGGTTCTACATCTACAAAGGTCTACTCTATACTTATTTATTTATGTTTATGTATTTTACAATCTTCTTCCATTAGAGTTTAGAATACTTGTGACTATTACTTTGAGTTGTAATACAAAACCAAGGTTATAAGCCTTTAACCCCCAACAAGAGCCCCCTGGCTCATTCCTTGTTGGTTGCTTGGACCTAGCAGCAGCTCCTTCGAAGGCATAAATTTTGAATTCCTAGACATATATGCATGGAATATAACATGTTTATTGGGGATAGATAATACAAAAAAGAATACAGAAGTGAAGTGGCTAGCAATAATACCCGAACTACAAGTGTTACTCGCTACATTATCTAAGCTACTTCTACTGCTAACTAAAGAGTCATTTGTCTCAAGAAACTCTAAGTTATAGCTATTGGTCGATGGAATAAATCTACCATCCTTATCAAACATATCGGTAGGGATGGGGAGTAAGTTAAGTAAATCGTTACAGAAATTATTACCATTTTCACCCCCGAAGAAGAGAATTCCTTGCGACCAGGCCTCTCCAGCATTTTTCTCTTGCCTCGGAGGCAGCCTGATCATTAGTGCCTTCTTTAGTGGACCTCTCTGTGGTTGAATCCTTCCTAACGTTGTGAGGTTGGAAAAGACCGACCAACCTGAGATTTTACAGTGCCCAAATACTTGCAGCGCTTCTATTTTGCAGTCAAGCTGGTAAGGATGTCAACTCGATCCATCATGGCCTTGGTGGGGTGTGGTTAGTGCCATGGACCTAAATAAAAGAGAGAAAAGAATAGTACTAAGTATAGGCGAATAGAGACGTATTGACCATAATTGAAGTATAGTAGTAAGAAAATTACCTCCCCAAGTGAAGGTTGAATTATATGCGACCAAGTCCGTCGTTAGGAAGTATTCTCTCTGGTACTTCCCTGCATTAGACTTGTAGGTGGAATCAGCCAAGAAAGTCTTTGAACTGTCTTGATGACAGAAGTGAAAGAAACCTGTATTATTATGCTTCTTGTTGGATTTGACATCAAACAGGTAATTGATCTCGTGAGGGGTTGAAATTGGCCACTTCCTTAAACTGTAAAGGATATATAATTTCGATTGCTTTCTATATCCATCTGGTGTTATATATGGAAGGGAGCAATCTAGAATATTTGGGCACCCCTTGGAAGTAGTCGTGAAGAGGCAGAGTGGCACCAGCCTCAATGTTGTACCTCGATCAGGCGCTGAAGGCACCCTCAATGACATTGGAGCGCTGTTCGGGAGATGGTTTGTACAAAGTAACCCCGTGAATTCCTTACTTCTTGGGGAGATTAGTGTAGAGTCCAAGAACTTTACTTAGCTAGTTAGATAATAGTAGTAATAGTAATAGCTAGTAGTAGTTGTAGTATGTTTATGACTGTGGATTTTGGTTCAAGCCGGGACTTAGTTGGACACTCGTAGTAACACTTGTAGATTTTATAAGTTTAACCTATAGTTTAAGAATATTAATTATAACATAAGGTTTGATTAATATTGTTGGTTATTAATATCGTAATTATTATAACCTAAGGTTTGGATAGAGCCAATAAGAATATGACACTTGTCATGAGCATAGTTATTCCTAAGGTTTAGATAGAGCCAATAGGATTATGACACTTGTCATATGCATGATTATTAAGGAATTATTATTTTAATGATAAAATAAGGGAAATATAAGACTTAGTCTTCACCAGAATCTGTTAGGAGCATGACATTGGTCACAATTTTATTTATTTGTGGATTAGGTTAGATAATTAAATAGATTTTTCGTAACTTTAGGATACTGTAGCTTCCGACCTATTTTTGACCAAGTTATGTTATGAATTTTGAAAAATAGTATTTCTAGAAAGTTGTAGATAATTGAATTAGTTTTCTAACGGTATAAAGAGAGTCTAAATCGGAGTTCTGTAGCTCTAGATATGTTGATTTTACTGCAGGTGAGTTTAGAGTTACGAGATTTAGGGAGTTAGAAATTAGGATTCTATTTGTTTTTAATTTTAAAAAAATTAAGCTTTGACTCCTTAAACCTCTCTCTGAACAATTTGACCAAGTCCTATTCCTTTGGCTAAAGAATATTCAAATATTTTCAATTAAATTCATTATTTTTATTCAAAGCCAAAAAGAAGATTTTTATTCCTATAACTCTATAAATATGACCTAGTACCAAGCCTTTTCATTTATTCTTCAAGCTGAGTTCAGAGCCTACAAGCTACTAGGTTTACTTTAGAGTGTTAAACACTTGGGTTGGGGTTATAAGCTTTATCGTTCTAATCTTATTAGACACTTGGGAAGTAAGGTTCATAGTGTGTATTTCGGTTTTGAGGTGTAGTTCGGTCATAGCAATTTCAAAGGTATTCCTATTCTTAGTTTCTTTTCTGTATTGTTTCATTAGTTCTTATAGTTTTTCTCTACTCAAATCATAACTCAGTATTCTTTATTCTTGATTAGGCATCTTAAGTTCTTCAAACTTGAGATTTCTTGTTGGTAAGTATCTTCTCGATGGTTTAGTTCATTCATCTTCATCTCTTTCTTTTAGAAAACTCACCTCTCTATTAATGGTTTTTAGGAGTGTTCCAAAATCCTGACCTTGTTCTCATCATCCCGGTATTTTTGGTAAGGAAAATAGGATAGTTTTATATGCTTATATGTTATGTTGATATGTTATGATAAGTTATGCTATAGTATGTTATGTTATGTTTTCTTATGTTTCATGGTTATAATTTACCCTACCTCAGATATTAGATAGGAGACGTAGATGGGTTATCATAAACCTACCATATGATCTAACCTACCTCAGATATTAGACAGGGAACGTAGATGGTTTATCACATGTCTTAATGACCATTAACAGTGTAGTCATATATGGTATACATCTTTATAGTCATATGTTCATATGTTTATGTTTATGATATATGTTTTTATAGTCATATGTTTTTAGTGTATGCTTATGATTTATTATGTATGTTTTATAGTATATGATGTAGTTTTATGCTCATGTATGTGATGTATGTTTTTAGTAGGTTTTCCTTGCTGGGCATTAGGCTCATTCCTTTATTTTTAGTGTGATGCAGGAAATGAATATGGAAGGCGGAAGGATTCTTGGTAGCTTGGCTTGTGTGTTGGGGATGGATGGAATGTGTGGACTGCGTGTCGATTGAGGATGAAGTTATTTATGTTTAGTCTTTTAAATCATGTTTTTCCGCATTTAGTTTTGTAAACAATTTTTCTTAGTTTAAAATTATGTTTTATGTTTTAAACAATAGGTACCCATGCCATATTTTCTATTATTATGTATTTGATACAATATTTTGATATTTAATAAAGTTATATTATTTCTTATGTATCTTTCCCAAAATAATAGCTATGTATAGTAGATCTAATGGTCCAAGGTCTTAGAAATAGTTGGGTCATTACAATTCGCCACCACTATGTCCAGTCGGAGTGACGTACCAAGGGATTTGTTTCTTCTTGGTACCTAGTTTGACGTTAGCATGAGAAAGAAGCACCTCAAGAACATCTTCCTCTGTAGCTTTTAATGCATCCCCACTGGTCGCCCTACGACCCACATGAGTATCTCTCCATTTTCTATGACCAACTTGTTTAACCCTAGACATCTTGGTCAAAGATCTAGGAGGTGGGGTATTATTAGTGGCTTCTAGAGGTGGGGTTTGAGAAAGAAGAGGAAGTGTAATGCCCCAAATTTTCTAATAAGGTTTAAGACCTTGATTAAGAGGCTGGGAGGGACATAATTGATTTATTATATTATTAAATGATTATATGCATGTTTATGTGAATTATATTATTATATGATGATAAATGCATGCATATGGGTCCACATTTTATTATAAGGGCATTTTGGTAATTTGGCCCGTTGAGGGCGTGATTGTGTATTTTCATGCATGTGGGTGAGTTATAAATAATACCACATTATATGTGGATTTGTTCGAGCCATTTGGCAAGAGACGATCATGGAATGCAAATTATCGGTCTAGTCATAATGGGGTTAGTTTCGGGGCCTGGGGTGAGTCTCGGGATAATTTGGTGATTAGAACGTTGCCGGGAATTAAAGGGTAGCGAGATATGAATTATTAGCATTTGAGAATATTGAGAATAACGAGAATTAAAGGGTGTTAATTATAATTAATGAGATAGGCGGGAAATGACGATTTTACCTTTGGAAGTCTTTAGAGGGATTTAATTGACCTAGGGGCAATATTGTCTTTTTACCTAAGGGTTTTATTCATTTAGAAGGCTATAGAAAAATTGAAAGCAAAACAGAGCATCATTATCATCCTCTCTCTCTCTCTTCTCGATCATCATCCTTCTTCTTCTTCCTTTGTTTTTTTTAAACTCCCTTTGAGGATCCAAGCTAGGAGAGCAAGGCTTGGGGGCTTAGGACCTTGGTTCAACCATTGAAGAGGATCTAAAACAAGCTAGAGGTACGGAATTCAGCCATGAAAATCTTTGGTTTATACTCTGTTTTTCATTTAGTTTTCAGTTGAGAAATTTGAGATGATTAGTTGAGAATCAATGGAAGTTTTTGAGAAAGTTTTTTTGGGTTTTGATGAGGTTGTGGTATGAATGAATTTTTGGGGTTAAAATATAGGTTTGGATGATATTTGGGATTAGTTTTGGAAGCTTAGTTTTCAGGGGAAATCGCAGGGAAGAAGACTAGGGAAAACTGGTCTGCAGTTGGCGCCCCAGTGCTAGGCAGGGCAGAGAGTGAGACTCTCTCTGTTTTGGGGCAGCGCCCCAGCGCTGATCCATTTTCTAGCAAGCCTATTTTAGGGCTCGGGATGACTTTGGGGGCTCGGGGGATGGTTCCACTACCCTGTTTGGGTAGTTTGGGAGTCCCGAGAGCACAGGATTGGTCCCGAGAGTGAGGTTTTAGATTATAAACCTTTTTATGATTTATTTTATTGATGGGAGTCCATATTTTGTTATGACTAGGTGACCGCTAAAGGATCAAAGGATTGATCATTCTCAAGGGTCGTTCTTTTATTAATTCTTGCTCGAACCCAAGGTAAGAAAACTGCACCCTATATATGTGACATGTGTGGTTATTATTGAGGCATGTCGAGTGTATAAATGTGATGCATGTGATGCACGAGGAACATGTGGTTAGGGTGTGTCATGAATGTTAAATATGAGGTTGGTCAGATCTTGAGTCTTTGTGTTTGTGCATGATCCTAATTATGCTATCAATTGTTAAGTAAGCATGCTAAATGCCCTGTATTCGAATATTTGACATATGATATATACCTGGTAGCATTGCTTACTTGTGTGTGGGTGTTACTGACCTAAGAGTTAGAAGCGGCATTAGCGTCATGAACGCAGAGCCGATAAAAGATTAGATCTAATCGACATTGACATTGAATTACTCATATGGGGTATTAATGTTGGACCGACCCTAAGTTCGATGAAAATTATAAGGGCTTGTCTAGTCTACGACTAGTTACTCAGAGCCAGGGCCAAAGGCCTAGGTGGCTGTTTTGTCACATGGCTAAGGGAAACAGAATCCCACGTTAGTGACTTTATGGTCACTCGGTAGGTTTATGTTGGTGACTATTCATCAGATACCTATCTCATTTAAGCTAGTGAAATGATCACTTATTTGTAAAGCCCAGGTGACTCTATCGTCACATGGCTAATGGGAACAGAACCCACCTTAGTGACTTTTACAACAGTCACTCTTCTATTTAGGGCTAAAAGCCTTGGATGATTATTATGATCATCGATTGATCTTTTATACTCAACATTACGTGAACTTATTTGCATGCGTGATTAAGGCTGTAATTGCTAGGCATGCACTTTATGATCTGATGACATGTTATTACTGTTCATGAGCATATTGAGTTTTCTTGCTGGGCTTCGGCTCACGGGTGCTATGTGGTGCAAGTAAAGGCAAAAGAAAGCTGGACCATCCTTAAGTTGGAGAGCTTAGGTGACGATGTGTACATAAGCAGCTGCTCGACCGCCACGGCCGAGGGTTGAAAGAGGAACTAGGGTTAGACCATGTTTTTCCGCTTAGAACGGCTGGTTGTAAATATTTTCTTGTAATAGACCTTTAAATCATATTTTTGGGATCCCAATGTATACAGTAAACATTTTAATGAAACATTATATCTTAACCAAAATTTTTAATCCCTAAACCGCTAATCATACTTAGTTACACGTTTATGGCCAAATGACTCGATTAGCAAATTTATCACTGTTTATAATGCGCACTGTAACGGTCCCTGGAGTTTAGGGTGTTAACCCAAGATATGTTTCCAAGAGGGGGGGTGAATTGGAAATTTAAAACTTAATATGCCAAATTATGCAATAAATCAAATTTATCAAGTAAAAGCAAATAATATGGCAATCAAATAGATATGGCAATCAAATAGATATAGCAAATAATCAAACTTGTAATGTAAAGAGTTTAAGGTTAAGAAATTGCAAACTCTCGAATTTTACAAGGTTCGGTAGAACTAAGCCACCTACGTCCTTGGTCTTCAAAGCTATGGACCTAGCTTTGAGTTCCACTATCGAGCCAAGTTAACGGGCTTGACTAACCCTTACAACCGGGAATTTTTCACCAAGGTATTTCTAAACCTCTTACAATAGTTTTCCACCACCAAGGACTATCAACCTCTTTTTCGAATTGTTGAAGTGCCAATCTCACTCTAACCGGGTTGTTTACAAAACCGGTGCCAACCTCACCTCAATCACAATATGGGAATGTGTTTGATATTACAAGCAAAAATCACTCTATAAGTATGATGATACAATGAGAAACCTAGAGTGATTAGCAAGCACACTTAGAAGAAATCAATACAAATTTTGGCTCAAGTGTGTGAGTATGTGTTTGGATGATTTAAACTTTGAGAGCTCTTTGAAATCAATGGATTAGGTTTGATATATGTAATAAATGCTCAGCCAACACCTAATTTTGAGTGAAAAACGAGTTTAGATAGAGTTTGGGAAAAAACTAGCCGTTTATAGCCGTTGGGGGTTACTTTATGAAGCTGCCTGCCGCGAACCGGAAGTCCGGATGGGGAACCGGAATTCCGGTCTGGGAGCAACCGGAATTCCGGTTGCCAACCGGAATTCCGGATGGCAGGCAGTGAGCAAAAGTTCAAAATATGCCTATTTTCCCGTTTTTCAATTCTTTATAACTTTTAGCTCGTTTATCCGATTTCAAAAATTATAATTGCGTTACGACTGTATCGGGATGTATTTTCTTAAAAGTGAATTTAGGATGTCTAGTTCTCATTTTGAAAAATCACCATTTTTAGCACGTGAATGAGCCAAATTTTATACTTATGACTTAAATTAAACTTGCAATCACTTTACAAGACTAAGAAATGAAATTAAACCTTTATCTTGAGTTTCTTGAGTCTTGAAATCCATTTCGGGTCATTTCTGGAAAATTTGGTAAAATGACCATTTTGCCCTTGGTCATAAGTTTGACTTTGAATTGCTAATTCACTTTGGTTTTTGCTACAAAATCAACAAATCATGAGTAAAAAATAATAATCAAATATTTGTTAATCATCAAAACAAGGAGACTTAAGAGTTTGGGTCAACATAGGGCGTTACAGGAAGAGTGGGTTGCTTGGTGTCTACGTATAGCAGAGCGAGCAACAAAATTTTGTGTCCAAATCTACGATTCTACAACAACAAAATTTGCCTATCGTCTCCACATATCCTAAAAACTACTTCACTAGTCTCCTAATCCCTAAATTACCAACAAATTCATCAAGAAATTAAGAAAAACTCAAGAACACTACACGATTTTTACAATTTTCCATATTTCAAAAAATCACAGCAGAATGTGCATGATATTTAAGAAAAATAGCAAAAAAATAGAATATTTGAGTATGAGAACTTATTTGGATGAAGATTGATGAAGAGATGGGTCGAAGATTGCTAGAAAAATCCTTGAATTGATAGCGAAATAAGGGAGTTCTTGCTAAAAAAATGTGTTCTTGAGGAGAGAGAAAACAAAGGTAAAAGTGAAAGGAGAAAGGGCTTTATATACTCGAGTAGATAGGTGACATCAGCATCACCTTTTCGTGTATGGAGAGTTGTGAAGTCGTAAGTTTTCTCCTTGGAAAGTGCGTCATTATGATTATTTACCTTTCTAAGACAAAAAGAAGTACATTCAAAAGTACAAGTTAGAAGGGACTGGTCGTATACAATGGTTGCTTGAATAAGTTTATTTGATGTTTGTCGCATCAAAATAAACTTGGAGGACAAATGTTTTACCTAAAAACTAGCGTGATGACGTGGCAAGGATCTAGGACATGTGGCAGTTAAACAACAGTGCAACAGACAAAAGGTCTAGTCGATACTCGACCAAATGGCAAAGAATCGCAGGAAAATTTATCATACAACTGAACCTTTAGTCAAAGTAGTAATCAACATGTGAACAAAACCATTGACCATGATGGTTGATACTTACTCGGCCATAACTTGTCGATTGTTCCTGAAAAAGTCCTTAGAATCTATTATTATTGGGATATTTATAAGATATTTCTATTCAAAATGTAATTGTATTAATTATTCGTTTATTTTGTTATAGTTTGTTACACAATTTGAATAAGGCTCATGGCCTATTTTATAAAATCCTAAGCCTATAAATAGAGAGCTTAGTGAATCAATGGCTGTCATGCTTTTATACACTATTTCTTGTATTCTTTCAGGCTGACGATACTAAGTTTATTCTAGATGATCTAATTGTGAGTTTGGATTCCCTATAGTAATAAAAGTATAACTGGACGTAGGTTATAATCGAAGTCGAACCACTATAAAACTTTTTGTGTAGTTTCTTATTCTAGTTTAGTTCTTGTTTTTAACGTCGTTTATTTGATCCACTATTGTTGGCCAAATTTGTGGTTAACACATATATATTGTATATCCCAATTTTTCTTGTGAAAGATATAAAATATAGTAAATTTAAAAAAAAATTCTATTAAAAAATTGTAATTAAAAAGATTGATGATTAACTTATTGTTATTTATTATTATTATTATTTTTTAAGAAAAATTGTGGCATAAATACTTATATAGTTTATTTTGTTGCACTTTACTCCCTAAGTAAAAATATTGTTGCCTAAAATTAAATTAAATAATTTATTTGACTAAAAGAATTACTAAAATCTAAGGGTAAATAGCATTTGGAGTCCTCATTTTCTTCCTAATGTATCACTTAAGTCCCCTAATTAAATTGTGAAGCACTTAGGTCCCCAAATTCCATTTAATGTCCCAAGTTAGTTCCCATTGCACATTATCTGTCAAACTAGTGTTAATACTAGGGATAAATAAGTAATTTTAAAATAAAAAGATAAAAATATCTAAAAAGGATAATGAAACCCAAAACTAATGTTATTACCTCTGATGCTCCTATTTTAAACTTTTTTTTTCTTCTTTTCTCACTACACTTATTCTCCTCTATCTTTGCATTCATTATTTTCTCATAATACTCCATAGCTCTTTACATTTTTGTTGTCATTTTAGTTTTTTTTTTTAATTTCTTTAATAAATTTTCTTTAAAACTATTTTCTCTCTCGTTATTTTTTTCTTTTTAATGTTAGTTTTCTTTGTGGGGGCATCATAATAAAATTAAGACACCTATTTATTATTAAAAAATTAACATAATATATATTTAGAGAATTACCAAGACAAGCTAAAAAAATGGTTAAAATTAACACAAAAAAAAATTAAAGAATGTAAAGAAAAAATGGAGAAAAAGTGTTAAAAATAAGTTGAAAAAAAGTTTAATTTTTTAGAAGAAAATTTAATTAAAAATGGAAAATATTATTTCTATGGCTATTTTAGTTAGGAACGATGCTAATACTAGGATTATATAAAGAAAAAAACTCAACTTATTAATAACACTTTTTCTTAATTTTTTTTCTTTCTTTTTTGTATTCTTTAATTTCTCTTTATGCTAATTTTAATTATTTTTTAAAAAAATAATGAACAATTTTTTAATTTTTATTTTAACAAATTCTCTAATATTTTTTCTTTTTGTTTTAATTTCTTATGACAGCAAAAATGTAGAGAGCTATAAAGTATTATTTGAAAATCACGGGAGAGAATAAAGAGTGCAAAGATATAAGAGACTAAGAGAAGAATAAAAAAAAGTAATGAAATATGAGGAGTAGAAATAATTATCTTAGTTTTGGGTTTCATTAGTTTTTTTTTTAATATTAATATAAGGAGTAGAAATAATTCCTCTTTTATTCCTAATATTAACCTTAGTTTAACAGAAAATGTGTAATGGGGACTAACTTGGGACATTAAATGGAATTTGGGGACCTAAGTGCTTCAAAATTTCATTTGGGGATTAAAGGGATACATTAGGAAGAAAATAGGGACTCCAACTGTTATATACCCAAAATCTAATTAAAATGTTATTGTAATGTTTTTTAAAACAAAAACAATAAAAAATTCATCTTAAAAAACTAAGAATTTAAATTTTTTTTAAGATGAATTAATTTGTTTTTAAGATGAATTAAAACAAAAACTAAGATGCATTTTGGGTTATTGGCTGCACAACCCCCAATTTTTTTTAAGATTAATTTTTTGATGTTTTACTTTAATTAACATTTTAATATTTTATTAACTAGATTTTAGTAATTTTTTTAAGTGAATAAATTATTTTATTTAATTTTTACCGACAAAATTTTTACTTAAGTATCAAAGTACAACAAAACAAAACTACATAAACAATTATGCTGTAAATTTCTCAAAAGTAAATTTTGTCGTCAATCAAGTGCTACCACATGTATCGCTTGGCACACTTAACAATCGAGGGACATATAATCACATAAAATATGTAACGGTAAAGATTTTTATTGCTCAAAAATTTACGTAGAGATTTAAGAGTAATTTTTATGGCAAATTTCTACTTTTTTTTAACTCAAAAGTTTGATTATTATATATTTTAAATGTTGATAATTAAAAAAAAAAAATCAACAACTAAAATCAAACGCTTGATGTTGACATAAGAAAAAGAAAAAACAAAGAGGGTAGTTTTTTCAATATGGTATTGATGAGGAGCATGATAATTGCCAGCATAAACCGGCGTTGTTTCAACCAATAGTGTTAGAATAGAAGGAGTCAGAAGCGAATTGAAGGATGAGATATACATATAATTATATGTATGCAAGGCTACATTTTGAGCAAAATAATATTTATATAAATATATAAATCTGCAATGTGGTCCAGGCGACAACCATGGGAAAATGAGAGACAGACAGTGTCACGGGAATATTTTTAAAAAAGTACCTTCCCAAGCAAACCAGCAAATAAATTAAAATATACATATATAAACATATATTGGATGGAGCAATTCATTTTCGATCGATTGGGATGGATCATAATTCCTTATATACAACACAATATTACTATTCTCTTTTTGTATCCATATATTCTATCGATTTTTTTCTTTTTGTTTCTTTTTGGACAAAGTAATATATAGAACAAAAGACGAATAATTTCCATAAAATATCGAACTATTTCTCACTTTCTATCTTTCGATTTGGGTAAGTTTAAACGTATTCCTTCCTAAGTTCAATTAATTAAATTATAACTGATCAGTGGGACCATGTTTAAGTACGTGGGTCAGGTTCAAGTATATTCCTACTCAAGGGATGGCCATCTCCAATTTAATCTAATGTAAGTTAAGTTTAACGTCATTTTAGTATAGATTGTGAAGTAATTTATCTAGATGCTTAATAATTCTAATATGTTGAAGAAACTGAATAAGATTGGCACAAAATTTAAGGAAATCGTTCGAGTATACCTCAAGCCATTGATTTCGTTAACCTCAATCTAATAGCTTTAGATCTGCAAAATGAAAAGAAACAACTATAGTAGTGAGGATAAAGACTTCCAAGCTCTCACTAACTCTATAGATGTAGTATGAGAATGAGCATTGGGCTTGGGGAACACAACCCTATATTTATATAGGTGAGACATTCCATCAAGGTTTCTGTTACAATTGATGTCAGAATATATGACAATCAATATGATATGATATATTAGGTAACTTAATATTGAGTAACTGCATTAATGTTGACATATTTGTCAATTGATCCAAATATTGACTTTAATCATAACTAATTAGAATTATGGTTTTTGATAACTCTAATTAATTTAATAAAATATTCTAACATTCTCCCACTTAGTCTGCATTTAAACTAAGTACTACTTAAGCTCAATGATTATCCTTGTTACGTAACAAACACATGAATCATAGTGATATGTCTTCTTTTATGATGAGTATTATCTTTCATGTATTACAATGTATTTATTACTCAACAATAAATTCTATGTGGCGATGCAACTTAATGAATAAATCTTATGTTTATTCAGGTCTTATGGAGATAAAATTTTCTCAAATAAAATTAAGATGCGCATAACTATGATAAAATATCAAAAGAAGAGTTTCATTAATAATAACTTTAGTTGTACAATAAAACTACATAAGGGAACCAAGTCTCATGTTCACTACATGATCCTTGAATTTATGAGGTGGCAAGCTTTTCGTCAAAGGATCAGCTATTATCAATTCAGTGCTTATGTACTGAATGACAGCTTTATTTTCTTTAACACGTTCTTTAACAACTAAGTACTTAATGTCGATGTGCTTGCTTCGACTACCACTTTTGTTGTTCTTAGCCATGAAATATAGCAGCTGAATTGTCGCAAAACATTTTTAATGACCTAGAAATAGAATCTACAACTCTAAGGCCTGAAATGAAACTCTTCAGTCATACATCATGCGATGTAGCCTCAAATAGGAAATGAACTCGGCCTCCATAGTAGAAGTAGCAGTCAATGTCTGTTTGGTACTCCTCCATGACACAGCTCCATTGACAAACATAAACACTAAACCAGAGGTTGATTTACGTGAGTCAACGCAACCAGCAAAGACTGAATCTGATTAGCCAACTACTTCCAGATTATCGGTTCATTTGAACATCAGTCTGTAATCCTTAGTACCTTAGAGGTACCTCATCACTTTCCTCGCAGCTCTTTAGTGGTCTAATCCCTGGTTACTCTGATATCTTCCTAACATGAAACCCAAGTCTAGTCCCGAGTCTCATAGTGCCTCAGTTGCACACTCTGGTAATTTTTCTTCCACTTTCCAAACACCATGGATCATCTATTCAGGTGCAACTGACCACATGACAGAATTATCTCATTTATTTGATTCTCTTTCTCCATGTTCTACTACATCGAGTGTCAAGATTGCAGATAGCACTTACTCACCATTGCAGGAATTGGCACTGTTAAATTGTCTACTGATTTACTTCTTAAATCAGTACTCTATGTTTCTTCATTAAAGTTCAATTTAATATATGTTCACAAATTAACATCTGATAATCGTTGCCTTGCTAAATTTGTGTCAAATTCTTGTCAATTTCAGGTACTATCATTGGGGAGGATGATTGGCAGTGCTAGGATTCGTGACAGACTTTATTACTTTCAGAATCCAACAAAAGAGCAACCTTCTTTGCATTGTTTGACTTCAAGTTCTATTTCTAATTCTGTTTTTATTCAAACTCTTGAGCAATTATGTTATGGCATTGTCGACTTGGACACCCAAGTTTTTTATATTTAAAACAATTGTTTCCTTCTTTATTTATCAATAAAAAGGTTGTTGATTTTCAATGTGATATTTGTCAATTTGCGAAACATACTCTTGTTTCGTTTCCTCACAAAATGCATCCAACCCGTTCTCTATTATTCACATTGACTTATGGGGACCCTCAAAAGTAACTACCTCTCATGGTAAGCGTTGGTTTATTACATTCATTGATGATCACACACAAATCACTTGGGTCTTTTTTCTTAGCCATAAATTCGAAACTTGTCAAGTCTTCCAAAATTTCCACAAAATGATCCAAACACAGTTCTAAACATCTATTCGCACTCTTCGTACCGACAATGGTACTAAATACTTCAATACCACCCTCGGTCCCTATCTTCTCCAGAATGGGATTGTTCATCAAAGCTCGTGTGTGAATACTCCACAACAGAATGGGGTAGCAGAAAGAAAAAATCGTCATCTCTTAGAAGTAGCTCGTGCCATTATGTTTAGAATGCATATTCCAAAATATATTTGGGGTGAAGCTATGCTTATCGATGCCTATCTTATTAATTGCTTCCCCAGTAGGACTCTTCAGTTCAGGACACAGTATTATGTTCTTCGGTCTCTCTATCCACATATTTCTACCAATACTCTTCTAGTCAAAGTTTTTGGATGCACTGCCTATGTACACATTCACTCCCAACACAGGAGTAAGCTTGATCCTAGAGACATAAAGATAATTTTCTTGGGTTATTCTCCTACCAAAAAAGGTTATCGTTGCTACTATCCCTTAACCAAAAAATCATACATTTCTTGTGATGTAACTTTCTTCGAAAATTCTCCATATTTCACTCTTACCTTGCTTCAGGGGGAGCATAGTCATCATGAGCAAGAAGCTCAGTGGTTGTGGGGTTTAGAATTACCCCTAGATACTCCATTTCCTTCAGAGTCAGAAATTGATCAATCCTCTAAAGAAATCTTGGAACCAGAAATACTTCCTCAAGATCAAAACAAGCATAAAAGAACTTCAAGTGTATTCCAGAAGAGAAAGAAATAAACAAGTTATGAATCCTCATCACAGTCAAGAGCCCGATCCGGTGATAGAACTGCTTGTTAGGAACAGTTCCTAGTGCACAGTAGAAATTGCGGTAATGGTAGTATTGTATACAACAAAAAGATTTCATATAAACAATTTTATAGGAGGATCTTTTAATATGCAATATGTTAATCAATATATAATATGTATATATAAAAAATAATACGAAACGATTCACCTTTTGTAGCCTATAAAGAATCCTTGAATTTTTTCGTATATATTTTGATATTCCTATCCTCGCTAGAGTACTCACACCTAGATCTTCCAAGACCTTCTCTACACCTCAAGATGTGGGTGGGCACATAGAGAACAAGGATCAACTTTGTGAATCAAAAGTATTCTTAACTCATAAGACTCTTGAGTATATGCTAGAGAGAAAAATGTTTTTGTTTTGTGAAAAAGATGATAGTTTTCTCTATAAAACTTGTTCTTTTTTATTTTTTATTATATAGAATATATAGACATTATTATCATAATAATAAAAAAAATCAATAATAATAATAGTAATTGTTATCCCCAAAAATTGGAGATCGATGACGTGGCAATAGAGGTGACAAGTGGCAGTACATGGTCCGTAAAAGACACATTAATAAGTCAATAAATATATTGGCTATTCAGAGTTGTGATAAAGTGATCTAGCTTAGGAGTAGCCGAGTAGGCCATTGAAGAATTTTGACTGGCTTGAGAAGTGTCATGACCGACCAGGCATGACCTTGTCTGCCCAAGAGTGACTTGTCTGCCCAGGAATGACCTTGTCCGACCAGGCATGAACTTGGTCGATCGGTCATGGGCATGTCCTACCAGCCAAGTGCATGTCCGACCAGCTAAGGACATGTCTGCCCAGCTAAGCGCATGATAAGTGCATGACTGCCCAGTTAAGTGCATGACTGCCCAGTAGAGGTGTGGCCGACCAGAAGGTGATATTCATCAACCAGATAGAACAGACTACGTCAAGGTTCCCAGAAACGGCTTCAACAAGAATCGGTCTTGGCATACGCGGGAATCTTTCATTCTTCCCACAGATTTGGTGTTCTGTTACATTTTGAATATTTTTGTAATTTAAATATAATAAGAATAATAAAATATCCCGATTCTAGGGGATATCAGATGTATGATCCTAAGCCTATAAATATATGGCTTATGGGATCAGAAAGGGACTTTTGGAAATTTTGGATCTGAGTTTTCTAGAGAGAGAAATTATTTGCATTTGAGAGAATTCTTGTATTTTTGTAATTTGAACTGAAGAAACTCAGTTGACTCAGGTTCATCTGATCTTGAGTGCAGATCTATAATCACAACTCTAAGTGGATTAGGCTATTACCAACATATTGGGGCTAAACCACTATAAAAATTGTGTGTTATTTACTTTCTTTTAAAAATTGTATGTGTCGTTTATTTTCTCTTGAAGGTTTTATCGTTTTTGACGTTCTCACGTCGTTGGCCGAAAAAGCGGTCAACAGTAATAATAAAAGACAAAGTATAACATTCCAATTTTAAAACCCCTTTTAAAATGTTTTATTTATTAATTAAAAATAAAAATAAAAAACCAATAACTGATTACATTAGAAGTGCCACACGCATAAAGCAGTCCAAGCCCTATGCGTGTGGCATATTCCTGAAAATGAGATTTGATTTTTTCATGTGTTTTTATTCTAATTAATTAATAATTAGAAAATCAAATAAGGTATCATCTTTTTAAGGAAAAGATAACAACTTAATTTTCAAAATTCAAAATTTAAAATTTTAATTCCCATTATCATCTTATTATAAATAAATATAATAATCAAAACCAATTTTGACTATCCATATTTATCTATTCACACTTAAATAAAATAATTGATTAAAATCAATTTCTTCTATTTCTACACAATTTCGAAAAATTGCACAACTTCAATAATAAATTATGAAACTTCAATTATCCAATAATTATACATTTATCCTAAAGAATAAATATTTTCTCAAATAGCTCATTCATTGTTTAACCCTTGTATCAACTCTTACATTGATTAGCGTTGATAGATGCGTCACGGGGACCTATGGACCAATAATTTCATGCTCCAATAAATAAAATATTATTAATCAAAACTCTTTGATTCAATAATCATATTTATTAATCTCATGATTATTCCACTATAAATATGGGACTGGACTCTTGAGAATTAAAGACATATATTTACTGATATTTTATTGTAACTATAAAGTGTCCATTGATATAGTCATTACATACAAATTAATCATCTATTGATGATTCATAATTAAGTGAGAATAAAATTACCGTTTTACCCTTTTAGTTATACCTTGATTCCTAGTGTACCATCGACTTTACTAGTGAATGTTAATTCATAATCTGATTATGAATTTGACGGCAATAACCTTTTCAGTTCCAAAAACAAACCCAATAGGGAATCATCATTCAATCTATAAGAATGTATAGATTCCATGTCTGTTAAGCTATGTCCCCAGCCATATACATCATTGACTCCCCAAAACAATAGTTCTTAGCTTGATCATTCTGACAAACCATAACACGTCAATCAAAGGATCAAATGACATATATAGGAGTTCATAGTAACTTCAGGATTAAGATCAGTTTGTATATGATCATCAGTTGATATGTTTTATAATACTACAAAACGGTATTTAAACAAGTATTATTAAATCACATCTGGTCCAGTTCTACATACTCTCAGCATGTAAAGTACCTCCACTAAAGTGTCCTACTACACTAGTAACCCGGATCTAGGTCACATGTATTCATAATACTAGTGACCTCACTAGCAGTAATTAATCTAAAGATTTCATAACTTTATTTTATTGCGAACTATTTAAGTTCATCATCTCAACCTCAATCCTCTCATACCAATATGAGATTGAGACCACGTAGATGAACTTGGGAATTTTATGATATTTACTTAATATTATTAGCAATAATATAGTACATAAGCTACATATATACAATAATTCAATTCATTTATTTATTTCTTTAAAACAATTTTCTACTACAATTGCTTTAAGGGCACAATTCCCAACACCGCTTCCCTCAAATGATCCAGGTACTCTTCCCTCAAAAACTCAAGCATTCCTATTGCATTAAGAAAAGGTACTAGATCTTGCACTCAACACCCTATTTCAAAATTTATCTCTTATTCTTAATTACCATCCCCATTTAAAGCTTTTACCTCTAGTCTATCAAATGTTGTGATTCCCAAGAACATCAATGAAGCACTTGGTACTCCCCAATGGAAGACAGTTGTCCTTGAAGAGATAAAAGCACTTGAACAAAATGAAACTTGGAACTTAGTAGAGTTACCACCAAACAAGAAAGTAATAGGGTGGAAATGGGTGTTTACAGTAAAATATAATGAAAATGGATCTATTGAGAGGTACAAAGCTTGATTATTTGCTAAGGGTTTTACTCATACTTATAGAACTGACTACACTGAAACATTTGCTCCGATTGTGAAACTCAATACCATCAGAGTTTTACTCTTGTTAGCAGTCAACTCGGATTGGGATTTGCATTAACTTGATGTAAAAAATGTGTTCTTGAATGGTAAGCTAGAAGAAGAAGTGTACATGAGTCAGCCTCCTAGTTTTGAAGAATCTCCCAATACAACCAAAGTTTGTAAGCTAAACAAATCTCTCTATGGTCTGAAACAATCTCTTCGAGCTTGGTTTAATTGGTTCTTAAAAGTAGTCAAGGGACTTGGTTACATACAAGGTCAAACTGACCATACTCTCTTCATCAAACACTCAGAAAAATGGAAAATGTCAGTATTGATCATGTATGTGGATGACATCATAGTCACTGGCAACCATTCTGAAGAGATGCTTCTTATCAGAGAAATGTTGGCAAAATAATTCGAAGTTAAGGATCTTGGTGCACTTAAGTATTTTCTGGGTATGGAATTTGCTAGAAGCAAAAAAATGTATTTCTATATCTCAAAGAAAATATACTCTTGATCTCTTAAAAGAGACGGGAATGCTAGGCAGTAAGCCCAGCAAAACGCCAATTGAACTTGGAGACAAGAGGAAAATGTTTTAAGGAAGTCCAGTTGACAAAGGAAGGTATCAGCATCTAGTAGGGAAACTTATCTACCTCTCACATACCAGACCTGATATTGCTTTGCAATAAGTCTGGTCTGTCAATATATGCATGATCCATGTCAAGGACATCTCAATGTAGTATACAGAATTATGAGGTATCTCAAGCAAACACCAGGAAAAGGACTTTTCATCAGAATGACAACCGGGAAGAAGGTTGAAGTATTCATAGATCCAGACTGGGCTAGGTCTTTTGATGATAGAAAGTATACATCTGGGTATTGTATAGTTGTATGGGGTAATGTGGTAACATGGTGAAGTAAAAAGCAAACAGTGGTTGCAAGAAGCAGTGCAGAAGCAGAGTATAGAGCCATGGACCATGGAGTGTGCGAATCAATATGGTCAAACGCCTATTAGGAGAATTGAAGATTGAGTATGAAGCTCCCATTCAACTTTACTATGATAATCAGTCTACCATCAGTATTGCACATAACCATATACATCATGACAAAACTAAACACGTGGAAGTGGATCATCACTATATTAAAGAAAAGATTGATGGAAAAATTGTCAGCATTAGATATGTTCATACAGATCAACAGTTGGCTGACATTCTCACAAATGGGTTATCCAAGCGAGTATTTTATTTCCTAGTAAACAATCTTGGACTCATCAATGTCTACAGTCTAGCTTGAGGGGGAATGTTGACAGCTAAGAAATCAAATCCTCTTGATTTGTTTTTCCTATATAGTTTCCTATTTTATAGGAATACCATTTATTGTGTTTATTATGCATTAAAGGAGATTGATATGAAAAACCCTATATATATCCTGCTTTAGGTTGTAAAATATACACAGATAAAGAATTTAGAAATAATTTTCCTTATTTCTTACAAAATGGTTTACCAAAGTTAAAGGCCCACAAATGGTTATGATGAGTATCAAAACATTTAGTGAACCAATATCAAGTACACATATTCTTGTAAATCCTAAAAGAAGCTCGACAACCTTTCCTTGTTATAGAACGAGGGTCGTGTTTTCTGTTTTCCATATGGAGCCATTTTTTTTCTCTGAATCCTTCATTTGAGCACACCCAACTTCTAATGTAAACATCATCAGCATCGTTTTTCCTTCTCAACTATTTTTGAATACAAAATCCCATTACCTTCGAATATAATGTATAAAATGTCTTTCCTTCTTCCATACTTATGAACCCCTTACCATTTAGATCTGATTCTTGTATTTCTTCAAGATATTTAGTAATTCTAAAATAATCAAGCAAATTTTTTCATGAGATAATGTTAGCTTCATTCAATTCTATGTCACTGTCATGTACAACATTATTTTCTTCTTTCTCATCCTGGGTTGCCCCTTCCATTTGTGTGTCTTCTCTGCGTTCTTCATGGCCATGTTTTGAACAAGTGGGATCTTCATTGACTGCAAGTTTTTCTTAGAGATCATCCATGGTTTCAACCACCCTATGTATAACAAATTCTAGAGGGAAATGAAGAATAGTTATCAATGTTGGTGTTGGTGGCCAAAAATTAGTATAATGTAATATTTAAAAGTCTTTTTGAAATGTAAATTAATGTAATTTATAGCTAGTTGCCTTGATGAAAAAAAATCTAATTAAAGAATTTGTCAATTTCGAGAAATACATAAACCTAATTAAAGAATTTGCCAATTTCGAAAAAGGAAAAGCATTGGGAAATGGTATAGGTTCCATACTAAAAACATGAGAAAATCAAATAATGGCTACATACACTGGGAAGGATTACTCCCAACACTTTTCATCAAATAATTAATATGTGGTTATTTTTGTCAAAAAAAATTTGGTAATTAAATTTGCAATTCAATATTAGTTCTAATTTTCTAAAAATTAATAAAAAAAGTACAAAAGGGCAAGTTCATTTTCAAATTTTGCTTTAAAAAAACAATTGTAAATATGTATAAAAATTGTAAAAGTATTTGAGATTCACTAGGGATTTGAGCTGTGGTGGCAAAAAAAAAAAAAACACCAATACACCTAACCGCTTGTGCTAAGCTCAACTGGCGATGTTTTACAAGTTTCATTTCTTAAATAACTACATATAATTTTATATAATTATTAATTAAATAAGTGAAATTGATATTGAACAAGTTAAGAAATTGATATAATATAGAAGTTTGAAATTGGATAGTCTTAATTAAACGTCAAACCTAGTCACTCAAGAGATGTACTTATGCATAAACAACATATAGTCACTTGGAAAAACTACTAATGAGGAAACACCAAATAACAACCTCGAGGCTAATATAATTTAATCTGATTTGAGGCTGTATTCGATAAGTATCCACTAAGTTGGAAGCTAGTTATGATGACTGAGACATTTTCAGACTGTATGGGGTTTGAAATCGGATGTTCTTAATTAAATATCAAACTTAGTCACTCGGGAGATGTACTAGTGCGGAAACAATAGATAGTCGCATGGGAGAACTACTAATGAGGAAACAACAAGTCACAACCTTGAGTCTAATCTAATCTAATCCGATTTGAGAACGTATTCAATAAGTATCCACTAACTTGGAAGCTAGTTAAGATGACTAGGAAATTTCAGACTATATAGGGTTTAAAATCGGATAGTCTTAATTAAACGTAAAACCTAGTCACCTGGGAGATGTACTAGTGCAGAAACAACAGATAGTCACTCGGTAGAACTACTAATGAGGAAGCAACAGGTCACAACCTCGAGGCTAATCTAATCTAATTTGATTTGAGAACATATTCGATAAGTATCCACTAAGTTGGAAGCTAGTTATGATGATCGGGAAAGTTCAGACTATATATGGTTTGAAATCAGATGGTCTTAATTAAACGTCAAACCTAGTCACTCGGAAGATGTACTAGTGCGGAAGCAACAAATAGTCACTTAGGAGAACTACTAATGAGGAAACACCAAGTCACAACCTCGACGCTAATGTAATCTAATCTTATTTGAGAACGTATTCGATAAGTATCCATTAAGTTGGAAGCTATTTATGATGACTGGGACATTTCAGAATGTATAGGGTTTGAAATCGAAGAGTCTTAATTAAATGTCAAATCTAGTCACTCGAGAGATGTACTTGTGTGGAAACAACAGATAGTCACTTGGGGGAACTACTAATGAGGAAACACCAAGTACAACCTTGAGGCTAATATAATCTAATCTGATTTGAGAACATATTGATAAGTATCTAATAAGTTGGAAGCTAGTTATGATGACTGGGACATTTGAAACTGTATAGGGTTTGAAATCGAATATTCTTAATTAAATTTCAAACCTAGTCACTTGGAAGATTTACTAGTGCGGAAACAATAGATAGTTACTCGGGAGAACTACTAATGAGGAAACAGGAAGGTACAACCTCGAGACTAATCTAATCTAATCTAATTTGAGAACGTATTCTATAAGTATCCACTAAGTTGCAAGCTAGTTATGATGACTTGGACATTTCAGACTTATAGGGTTAGAAATCAGATAGTCTTAATTAAACATCAAACTTAGTCACTTGGAAGATGAGCTAGTTTGGAAAAACAAGATAGCCACTCGGGAGAACTACTAATGAGGAAACAACAAGTCACAACCTCGAGGCTAATCTAATCTAATCCAATTTGAGAGCGTATTAAATAATTATCCACTAACTTAGAAGCTAGTTATGAAGAGGGTATTCTATATCACTACTCCGATGTGTAACTCCACTTGAGGCAAAGAAAATTCTGGAAGAAATTCATGAAGGATTTTGTGGAGACCACACTGGGGGGCATAGCCTATCCAAAAAAGTGATAAGAGAAGGATATTTCTGGCCCACAATCAAGGCAGATGCATTCGAATACGTCAAAAAATGTGATAAGTTCCATGGATTTGCTTCAATTCCATGAGATCCGCCTACTGAGCTAACCATGCTGACCTCCCCATGGCCATTTGCGGTGTGGGGAATCGATCTTATAGGCTCATTGCCAACAGGCAAAGGTGGAGTGAAGTATGCTGTGGTCGTGGTCGATTATTTCACAAAATGGACTGAGGACGAACCCCTGGCAACAATTACCTCGAAAAAAGTTTTAGACTTTGTGGTAAAAAACATCATCTGTCGATACGGAATGCCCAGAAAGATAGTGTTAGACAATGGTACCCATTTCGACAGCAACTTGTTTACCCATTTCTGCAAAAAGAATGGGATAATAAAAAGCTTTTCCTCTGTCGCTCATCCCCAATCAAACGGCCAGGTCGAAGCAGTCAACAAAACCCTTAAAAGCTCCATAAAGAAAAGGTTGGAGGAGGCTAAAGGTAGATGGCCCGAGGAGTTACCCCAAGTGTTGAGGCTTATCAAACCACAACTCGAACTTCAACATGACATACTCCCTTCTCCCTAGCGTATGGATGCGAGGCCATGTTACCAATTGAAGTCGAAATACCTACAATTCGGAGCCATGCCTATAATCAGGTCTAGAACCAATCCCAGCCCGAAGAAAGTCTGGACCTTATAGAAGAAAGACGAGATGAAGCTCAACTAAAAAATGTCGCATATCAGCAACGAGCTACCCGATACTTCAATAAAAAGGTTCGAGATAGAAAATTCAGATTAGGAGACTTGGTATTAAAACGTGTATTCCTGGCTACAAGGGACCTGTCTGCTGGAGTACTCGGGCCTAATTGGGAAGGACCTTACCAGATCGAGTCTATTATCTGACCTGGGGTATATAAATTGGCGAGATTAAACAGGGAATTGGTACCGTGAGCTTGGAATTGCGAACATCTATGACCTTACTATCAGTAGTGTAGGAATGATGTTTTATTGTAACCAAGCTTGTTAATTTTTCAGACTGTTTGTTAATAAAGTGTTCGACTTTGATTAAAAGTTATTTTCTTTACTACATGTTGTATTTTTTGCAAACTCTTTTAATTTAATAACCTGTGGTCACACTCATAGGATATTAGGGGGGCATCAGTGGTATACAATAATACCATAAGTTTGAAAAAATAAATAAACATCGATTCAAAATGTCTGGATTATTAACCAGATTGCCAAAATTATAAGTGTATGGATTTGACCAGATACACGAGCTAAGATGATCTGGACATAACCAGATTGTCAAAATTATAAGTGTCTGGATTTGACTAGATACACGAGCTAATATAATTTGGACATAACCAGATTACCAAAGTTACAAGTGTATGGATTACGGAAACCAGACACGACCTAAATAAGTTTGGAACAAACCAGCTAAAACTAATTGATAGAAAGTTGGAATATAAATAAACCTACTTTGAGCTAAGTCGAGATCGAGGCTGGAATATTTTGCAAAAAGATAGTTTCGACCTCACAACCTTAGGGAACTACTCAAGGAAGAGGAAAAGTGACTAGAAAAGCAAGATATAACTAAACTACCTATCTTACATGCCATATAAGTACTTTCGAGTGCATGGTAAAAGTAAGGTCCGGCCTTGACAAATAACGAGATCAAACATGGATACATTGAGCAAGCTATGCCTGAATGCATTGAAACTCGAGCTTAAATCCAACAGATGTGTTTGTACGAATAAACAAACATAAAAGCAAACATTTAATATCAGATGCTTAAAATATTTTGACCGAGAAATGTAAAGAAAAAATGTTAAAGTAAAAGCTAAATCTAAAATCAATTGTATAAAGGTTTTCGAGCAAATAAAATCATATACATAAAGATTAAAATTACTGTTTGAGCAAATATAAAATAACCCTTAAGCGAGTTATAAATTGTCTTTACTCCAAGGGCATATATAAATTATTATTACAAAAATATTAATGGGACGCAGCCTATGACCTCGCTTCTATGAAGCGGGTGCATCCCCCTCGGCAGCATCAGGCTTCTTCGCCACCTTTTCTGCCTCCTCCTCGGCGTCCTCCTCTTCAAGTCGAGCTTGCCACCTCGCCAGGAACTCATCTTCGAGAGTGTCTAAGAAGCTTGTGTCGAGGTCAGCGTTGTTGGCCCAGATTCGGTACATGGCCATATCAACCGCATGATCCTTCTTTTGCTTGAACTCCTCCAAAAGGCGAGCCTTCTCACCCTCGATTATGTCGAATGTGGCTTTCTTCTCCTCCTCAAGCTTGGCGTTTAGCTCTTCCAGCTCCTTGATTCTAGAGTCATTCTCCTTAATCTCATAATCTTTAGCCTCCAGCTTTGCCTTGAGCTCAGACTTAGTGGCCTTAAGCTTGTCTGCGAGCTTAATCTGGAGATTCTTTTGACTCCTGAGCATAGGACATGCTCGAGTGGACTTCATTGTTCAGCTTTTAGTTAAGCTGAGCAAACGCAGCAAGGGCTTGTACATAAATAATAAGGGTTATAACACGTACAGAATAAACTCGAATAGGCAGCATGACAGTAAAAAAACAAAAGGGAATTACCGTGGAGATGAGCTCGCTACCCTTGTCATAGAGGGTGTCGGTGTTTCAGTAGGAGGTTAGGAATTGCCATTGAGGGGCATCGATATTGCTAAAACTCTGGCCAACTCGAGACAGTACGTTTGAGCCCAGAGTAGCTTCGTGTTTCCCCGCGACGTTGTCGATCACATACTTTGTGGAGTGGGTCGAGACCGACAATAAACGTTCCCGAGTGGGAACTAGCTTCTTTGAGGCCAGGGTAGTTTTTTGAGAAGTCTAGATGGCAGGAGGCGAGGGAAACATGACCTCGGCAGATAACTTGACCTCGGGGTCTGAAGTAGCAGCTTGGCTCAGGCCATGGGAGTCTGGGGCTAGAGGGGTCGCCTTGGTTCTTTTTTGAATCTTAGAAGGGCGCCCCGCTCTTTGCGACGCCCTCGGGCGCTTGCTTTGTTTAGCTCACGAGCGGCGGTTGAGCACATTATCGATATTGGGGTCCATGTCGCTTGTACATACACAAGTAAAGAATTAGTTAACGATCTTAAACTACAAAAAGAGACAAAGGTTAAAGTCAAAAGAAACCTAACTGGAACTCTCCCCCGAGCTTGTGCTCAGTGACCATGTAATCCCCCTATCTTCAGAGGAGGCTGGGGGAGTCCATTCCCTATACGTGGGTGACAGTCTCGGAAGGTCTCTATAGTCATTAGTACCGTACTGTACTACGACCCAGTTCCAGACTTCATTTAAACTATACATAGTTTGGAACTGTCCTAACCAACTATCGAACCTATTAATCTTCTCATCTACCCAAGACTAGCATAAAAATTATCCCTGGAATCCGGGAATAGGATCAGGGTATCGGGCTTATACTTTAGCAGAGAGGGGGACCACATAGCTAAGCTAAGGATGACTTTACCTCCACCACTCGAGCTCGAAGCCTCGTTCTGCGCTTCATTGCTTGAGCACAGGCGATCCTGACGGCGAACCACTAAAGAGCGGGCCCGTGGGCTCGTTGACCTCTATCTTGGAGGAAAATTCTCAGTGGGAAGAGGCACATGCTCCCACTTTAGGTACTTGCGATAAGCGACATCGTCTGTCGATTGATCTCGCTCCAGGAGGCCACAGGCTCGGAGTTTATCTTCATGAAGGAGATATGACAGGGAGCGTCTCCCATACGGAAATTGGAGCAAAGCCTTGTTGTGTTCCACCATTGATTTCGAAGGTGTGGGACGGTGATAATTGGCTAATGAAATGATACGTGTCATTATTTTGAGATTAATCTTTAATCGAGCGAGAAACAAATGAGGATGTGTACTTACGAATTTGTTGGAACGAATAGAATTTTGAAGGTGACAAGCCGTTTGTCCAGAAGAAGGAAAATTTGAAGTTCGGAGGATGGTTCAGCATATCCTCAAAGATCTTCTTCTCCTTGGGATAACTCGACAAGTAATAGAAGCCATCTCCTCCCCGAGCTCGGAAGGGGTTTCTTTTCAGGCAAAAGAGATAAAGAATCTCTCTTGGTGAAGGTCTTTCCCACTTTAGCTCTTGGTATAGCGACTTGAGGGCGGACAAAACCCTGTAGGAGTTGGTTTGAAGTTGGAAGGGCGCGAGCTCGACAAAGTCTAGAAAATCCTTAAAATAGGATTTTAGGGGTAGTAGGGCCCCCACCTTCATATGTTCGCAACTCCAAGCCGCAAGCTTGATCTTGTTATCGAGTCGGCCATCACCCGGGGCGTAGTAGCTCCACTCGTTCGGAGTTGCAGCTCGACACATCAGCGTGGTGGAGAGCTTCAGGCCATGGCGAGCTAGAATGTAAGAAATCTAGCTTGTAGAAGTGTCCGAGCTCCAATAGTATTCAGCCGCAAAGAATTTTTCCCTGGAGGTAGGAGTGGTAGCAGCTTGCGAGGTAGGAGGGCGGTTTGAAGAGCCCTCCATCAGAGAAAAGGAAAGTACACTAGGCTCGAAGGCAATAATGACTTTGAGCTTGGGATTGAGAGGGATAGGTTTGAGTTCGAGGTCTGGATCTGGGTAAATCGCGACCCAAAGTTTCCTCCTTTTTCTTTCTTTGACCTAGTCAATCTGACAACGGAAACGTGCTTGGATATCTTCTTGTTCACACCTCACTTTGTGCTCGCGTATCAGTCCCTGGTTCCGAGTGAAGGGAGATTCTAGACTGGAAGTTGATGGATAAGAAGGGATTGTGAGCACTGACCCCCACCGATTGTCAGAATTCTATGACATCTAGCAAGAAAGAAATTGGTGAGGGCCAGGCATACAAGAAATCAGAGTATGATTTTTGGTGATTCGAGCTCGAAGGCTCGAAATCATGAGTAGGCTCGATCGAGTTCGAGGTCTCGAAAGGACAAGACAAGTTCAAGGAAGAACCCCAAACTATTGTAAAGTTTGGGCTTCGAGCATGTATTTGACGCGAGAGTGGGAAAGTGTGGGTTCGTTTTAAGAATCCTGGATTTTCAGGGAAAAAGTTGACGGTTACTCAAAAAGGTGATAATTTTGGAATTTGTGCAATTTAAAACCCTAATTCAGAACCCCATTTCTTGGTCTACAAGATACATTACCCGTAGTCTAAAAAATAAACCTACATTTGCATTTTTTTCACTAAATCTGGGTTTGAAACCCATGATTTCAAAAGAATTTTTTTTTTTTTAATTCAAAGTTTATGTAGTATCAGGTAAACTATATTGCTAGAGCTACAAACTAGTGAATGCGTTCATACGGAAAGGAAGTACGTAAAAATGCATGAAAAAATAAAGAATGAGAAATCAAGAAATGGAACTTACACACAGAAGCAGCTTGTGGACACAGAAGAAGCTTGTGGATATAGTGAGGTTGTCAACTGAAGGATTGGTTGCAAGAAGGATCTCACGGAATTGAAAATACTGAGGTTGCTTTGTCTTCTCGGTTTGGAGAACATGCGTAGAAAAAAAAAAGAGAACTGTAGCTTTGGTTTTGCTTTCTCTCGGAAACTTAAAGCATAAAAGTGAAATGAGGAAGACAATAGGGGCTTATTTATAGACCCCGGGGAATGTCAAGGGTCGAACTGATCGAACGGTCGGGTGCAAAAGTGGCGATGGCGGCAAAACGTTGGCAGGCGAATAGACGTGGGTGTGGTGAAAAGGTACTTGAGTACTCTGATTGAGTAACCTGTGGTTGACGCGTGTCCACACTCAAATATATTAAGTGGCTCAGTTTTTGATTGAAGCAGTTCAAAAGTTTCCTTCTCGTAGGATTCGATCTGATACTTTTGAGGGGGCAAAATGTTACACCCAGAATTCGAGAATGGGAATTTTTATCTCGAAACCTAGGCTCGTAAGGAGTGAGCTCGAGAATAACACAGTCATCCCATGATCCGCAAGTCAGAGACAGTCTCGCTAAGCAGTAAGTGATAACGTAGAATTGGTGAGCTCGGAAACTACATAGTCTCAGAGGTGCTCCGAGGTTATAAGTTAGGCTCGCAACTCGCAATGGCAATGGTTCAACACTTGTATAAATTTCTTGATTTATTTCCTGCCCTCAGACAAGACGATTCAAGCACGAGTATTGTAAGCTCGAAGAGGATGGTATCGTCAACATCACTTGTTGGGAACATAGGCGAACCAAGGTGACAAGCTCGTGATATGTAAATGGTCTCGAAGGCGTGTGAATCTGGCGTCCGAACTCGTCAGCCGTGTATGAACGTATTTATTGTTGTAAAATCACTATGTTTAAGGGATACGATGTTATTTGTTATTAAATCTCAAATATCATGAGATATATACATGTACGTGATAACTGTATGCATTTACTGGCATTATTTTAATTGATTTGGAGAATAACTTCCCGAAATCTGTGGGAAGAGATTCGGTAAACCCCTCTATAAATAGAGTGGGATAATTCATTTGTAGACACAGAAAAACTGATATTGGGAAAACTCTGTACAATTGCTTCCTAAAAGCTATCAGAGAATTCCAAGAAGTTAATAACACAGATTCGTGGACAAGGCAGATTTTAACTGCTGACCCACGTAAAAAATCGTGTCCATAGAATTTGTTTCCGCTGGTATATTTTGTTTAATTGCTCTTTTTTTATAAGTTGACGAAAAATGGCGTCAATAGTATTATATATTATTATAATAATATTTTATAACATGTGAATTTATATTAATACAATTATTAAATATCTAATTTTGTATTAAATATTATTATAATAATATTTTATAATATTTGAAGTTACTAAATATTTATTCTAGCAAAATTTTATAAAAATTAGGATTATATAATATATGTTATATATTATTATAATAATAATATTTTATAACATTTGAATTTATATTGATATAATTATTAAACATCTATTCTTGTATTAAATATTATTATAATAATAATGATATTTTATAATATTTTAATTTATATTAATATAATTAATAAATATCTAGTGATATTTAATAATATTTGAATTTGTATTAATATAACTAATAAATATTTATTTTTAATTGGTTTAAAAGTATATTCCGTTAAATATTTAGAATATTCCGTTAAAGTTTACAAAAGAAATTATTAAAAATAAGAATTTATGTTATCTACACATTTTTTATATAGAAGAGATATACTAGGTATATACAACGTGCATTTGCACGTTTGCTTGGTTTTATTTAGAAATTATTATATTTTTTAATTATCATTTAAATTTTAAATAAATTAACAATGTCATATATTATAAAAGAATGGCACAAACATATTTAAATAATTAAGTCAAAACATTGTCTATAGTTTTAAAAGAAATAAATAGTGTCATACTTTTTATTTAAAAAATTTGCTAAATTAAGAATCGGTTAGATACACACTTTTTACATATAAAAATACGATGCATTATAGTTTCAAAGTAAATTATTTGATGTTTTTTATTAGTTTGAAATTTAGTGTTCCTAATAATTTAAATTTTGGTATTTTTTATGTTTTTATTTATATATTATATATGGTGATTTTAATTAATACTTTTTTTTTCTAGTTTTCTTTTTAGAAAAAATATTCAATATAATAAAATATTATTAAGAAATTCTAAATTAAAAGTATGAATTTAAAAAATTTATTTGATCAAATTTTAATTATTTAATTAAAAAAACTAAAGTGAACAAAATTTATATATAAATATATATTATTTAGTTAATGGTTTGAGCAATTAAAATAAGTAATTTCTCATAAAAAAAAAAAGCTAAATGAAAAAAAATAGGAAATATGTATATTTATGTCTTATGTCACTATTACATATATGCTTGGATAAACAAAATATATTAAGTGATAAAATAAATAATTAATAAAAGAAAGAAAATAATAAATTTAAACACATAAATATTTTTTGGTTATAGTTTTTAAAACATAATTGATAGAGTAATTTAAATACTTTAATATGAAAATTTAAAATATGTGATGATGAGAAATTAATATGGCTTATTTATTATTTTTTAATTTGTATTTTAAATTTATTTATCTTATTTATATGACTTTATTATTTTTTAATTTATTTACCTTATTTAGAAAACTAACGGTGTTAGAGAACAATAAAAACAATGTTAAATCTAATGGAAATCAACAATTTTTCGTTAAACTCACATTTATAATAATATATAAATATATAAAAAAAAATATGATTTTTCCCCCGAACTATTACCACTTACAATTTGTGCCCCCCGAATTTTTCACATTGTTAAAAATTCTCCCGTACTATGCACCGTTACTGAATTATGGAGTTTCAGTTAGTTTCTGGGTGACGCGTGGCTTACAGAAGACTGATTTGACAGTGTGTATAGTTCAATTAAAAAATTAATAAAGAAAATAAAAAAATTTATTGTAAAAAATATAAAAATAATTAAAAATAATATATTTTTTACTTCTTTTTTCCTTTTTATGTAATTATTTATTACTTTTTTTATTTAAATATTAAAGAAATTAAAAAATCATATATAATAGTAACTTTAATATTATTTTATTTGAACTATTTTTCTTTAGTTTTATTTACATGTACAATAAATTTCTTGTTTGATTGATTATGCTTTTTTTTTCCTCAAAAATTACTCAATTTTAAAAATTATACAAATTAAAAAAAATAATGTTTTATGAATTGGAGTAGAAAAGTATGATTATCATAAAATTGTAAATTAATAAATATTGTATGATTATAATATGACATTGACCACTGCTACCAAATAATTTACAATTTTCTTTCATCTTTTTTATTTGAGGAATATCACTTTTCTACTAGCCACATCATCCTTTTCTACTCCAATTCATAAAATATTATTTTTTTTAATTTATTTAATTTTTAAAATTCACCATTTGTTACACCCAGATTTCGAGACCAGAGGTTATGACCTCGAAAACTGGACTAGTCAAGTGTGAGCTTGAAATGTATGAATGCATTGTATGGTCCAGCTGTAAGATCTCCGAAGTAAAATGACAACCTCGAAGATGGGTAACCTCGGGACGATTTTCTGAGTTCGAAATAACACGACGTTAGGATACATTAGTTATCAATCGTCTTCGAATTAAACAGTCTGAGCTTGGGAAGTGCAAGCTCGAGTGTGATAGCTTCGGCAATGTCTATCTGCTCCGAGCATGTCCTAAAGTAGGATGGTAAGCTCGTAGCAATACCATGAGTCTCAACAGCCGCAAGGTCGATCGCTGATCTCGAAGACCCGATGAGTCATATGGGATAACCCGTTATGTATGAACATATTTATTGTTGTATAATATCAACATTTAAGGGATATTATTTAGTCTGTTATCCGTTCTCGATTCTTATGGGACGTTTCCATATATGTAGGAGATATTGCATTTAATGTCATTATTTAAATTGATATAGAGAATATCTCCTCGAAATATGTGGGAATGAACTCTGTAACCTCCCCTATAAATAGAGGAGGAATGACCACTTGTAAAAGATCGATTTCTTTTGGCTGAAGAATAAGCTCTGGGTAATTCATCTCTGAAGAATTACCAGAAATCTTTAAGCCTTAATAACATAGACTCGTGGACTAGGCAGAGTTAACTGCTGAACCACGTAAAAACCCTCTTGTCTTTCTTCATTATTCATTCACTTCATAGTATACGTTGTTTAATTGCTCTACAATTTAAGTTGACGAAAAACGACATCAACAGTTTGGTGCTTTCATTGAGAGCATTAAGCAGTACGTACGTGAGTCTATTCCGTCGAAGAAGCCTCCCTGAATCAACTATGGCCGCGAATGATCCCAATATTCCTGAGGAGGAAATCCTAGAGGAAGTTGACTATCCCTGACGCCCTTGGAAGCAGTCGATGATGAATTCAGACCCAGATGAGAGGAGTGGATCCTCTGACTCTCGAGGACCACCTGTACCACCGACCCCTAGGGACGATGAGGACATGTACTACAACCCTGAGCGATATGTCCCTATTGTGGAGCTTGAAAATCGTCAACTGCAAAAGCAGTTGGCGGAGGCCAAGAAATGTAACGAGGAGCTGGCCATATTGGTTGCTGAGGCACAGGCGGCTCAGCCCCCGCCTCCGCCTGAGACCCAAGCTCCACCTCCGCTAGATGTTCATGTTCCACCACGCAAGCCTCGTCAGCAACCTCACAAAAACGCTGCCACACGAAGAATGGAGCAACCTCCGCCACCAGCAGAACAACCTGCTCCCTCTAGGCCACGCAGAACGTTCCTGAACCGGCACAGGCAAACTCGGGACCTTCTAGGCCCCGTAATGGATGGCAGCCACCATCACCCATAAGGCACCCACCATCGCCGATAAGATATCCCTCACCGCCTCAGAGAAACATGCAACCGACGCAGGGTGATAGGGAAAGGCAAGCTGGGCGGAAACATGGGAATGGAGAGACTGCTAGAGAACGTAGAGGCGCCCAACCTACGAGAAGCCAAATGTCTCGGTCTCACACTATTGAGACGAGACAACCAGAAAGGAACCCATCTCGAAACAATCGCGTAGCGATCCATACCAGTGAAGGCTCAGGAGACACCAGATCGATCAGTATGTATGATCGGGGACGCAGAAATACTGGGAATCGAAGGGATCACCCAGATTTATGGGAACACCTGAACCATAATCGGGGTAATGATAACCCCTCGAACCCAGACCTGAGTGGTCACCTAAATGGGCGCAAGAATCCCATGCGGAGGCACGAAGCTGGAATTGTGATCAATGATATCCAATTTCAGGTCAGACCCCCCGTGGATCCAGTCCAAGAAAGGATTGATCAACTAGAAAGAGCGTTCAGGCTCTTACAAAATGAACAAGGACGGGATCGAGACGAAGAGTTTGATGAGGAACTCGAACCCTTCATCCCCCATATTTCTAGTACCCCGTTTCCTCAAGGATTTCGAATTCCTCATGTTCCACCATTTGATGGGAATTTCGATCCATACAGTCACTTAAGTACGTTTAATACCATTATGAGAGCGAGTAATGTGGGCTACGAGCTCAGGTGCATGCTGTTTCCAACCTCGCTCACAGGACCAACAAAAAATTGGTTCGAAAAATATAAGAGGCATTCAATTGCTTCTTGGGATCAATTATCTAGAGATTTCAAGAAGCAATTCAGAGCCATGATCGGAATAAGGCCCGAGGCGTCTGCCTTAACCAATGTCCGACAGCAGCTGAACAAAACATTGAAAAGTTACCTTACAAGGTTCGATTTGGAAGTCGCCTGAGCTCGTGACGTAGATGGCTGTCTGAGCTGGAGTAATGCCTGGAAGCCCTCTCTGGGAAGATATGCAGAGAAAGCCTGTGAGGTCCTTAACCGAGTTCAATCGATGAGCTCAGAGATTTTTCAATGTAGAGGAGACAAGGTCAGCACTGAATATGGCCTCTCAGCCCATAACTACAACGACAAACATAAACTCTGCCTCGACCTCGGCGGACCCATCGGCCTCAAAGCCCTCTGTAGACAACCCTTAATTCCAAAAGAAAGAAGACTGAATGGAGTAACCCCGAGGCGGAAGGGGGAAAGAAGAAGAAAGGGGAAAGATATTTCTCCGTGTACAAAGTGTATACCGAGTTAAATGAGTCTCAGGAGAATATCTACCTGGCTAATGAAAACCAGGTCCCTTTTAGGCGTCCGGACCATATGAGGACCCAGAAAGCAAAGAGAGATTCTAGTAAATACTGGAAATTCCATAGGGATATCAGACATACAACCGATGAATGCAGGCAACTAAAAGACGAGATAGAAGGCCTGATCTCAAGAGGATATTTCAGGCAATATGTAAGAAACAAAAATTCCAATCAGGCTTCTACCAGTTAGAGGGCAGTTGCACCACCGTCTGCCCAAAACAATAACTCCCGAGCAAGGGAGGACGAGAGACCCCTTCTGATTGATGGAGAAGATGTTGTAACCATCTCGGGAGGACTTCATCTTGTAGGATCAGGCAGGAACACCCAAAAAAGATACGTGAATGAGCTGAAAACTGGTGACGGGTCCCCTTACGAACCTGAACCCAGGGCTCCGAAACACCTGAGGGTTGAATCTCAACCTATAACTTTTACTGAGGACAACGCATCTCATGTGCAGTTTCCTCACAACAACCCGCTGGTCATCACCCTTCAGCTAGTGAATAAGAGAGTTCACCGAGTCCTGATAGATAACGGGAGCTCAGTGAATATCCTCTATAAGGCCACCTTAGAAAAGATGGGACTCACGCTTCGTGACCTAAAGGCCTGTGCAATGACATTGTATGACTTTTCAGGAGAAGGGATTGCCTGTATGGGATCCATCGAACTCCCTGTAACCTTGGGAGACTACCCGATCTCGACAACCAAGATGATGGAATTCGTTGTAGTAGATCTACCATCGGCCTACAACATGCTGCTCAGGAGACCCGCCCTAGTAGGGCTGGGGGCAGTTTCATCTGTAAGGCATTTTCCATCAAGTTCCCGACTTCTAGTGGCATCGGGACACTAAAATGAGACCAGCTCGCAGGAAGGGAATGCTATAGCATTTCCATTAGAGGAAAGAAACAGACAAGCGCACAAACACTTGTCATAATTTAGAACAAAGACAGAAAAGTCTTCGAGATAGACAAAGAAATTGATCCGAGAATAGAGGAAAGAATTGATCTCGAGCCATTAGAAGAGCTCGAAGAGGTCAGGCTTGAAGAAGTAGACCCCCCGAAGACAGTGAAGGTAGGGAAAAACCTTCCAGAAGAAACGAAATAGCAATTAATATGCTTTTTGAAAAAGAACCAGGATGTTTTCGCATGGTCACATTTGGATATGGTAGGGATAAATCCGAATGTGGTAAGCCACGCTCTAAACATTGACAAAAGCTTTCCCCCGAAGCAACAAAAGCGAAGACTCCTGGATGACGACAGGAAGAAGGCTTTAAAAGAATAGGTCGACAGGTTGAAGGCAAACCGATTCATTCGAGATGCCTTCTACCCCGATTGGGTCGCCAATCCGGTGTTAGTCCCAAAACGTAACAGGACATGGCAGACTTGTATTGACTACTCAGACCTCAATAAGGCTTGTCCAAAGGACTGCTTCCCCTACCTCGAATCGAACAGCTTGTAGATGCCATAGCTGGGCATGGACTTATGTCATTCATGGACGCTTATTCTGGATATAACCATATCGCCATGCATGCCCTAGACCAAAAGCATAGAAGTTTTGTGACAGACAAAGGACTATATTGCTATAATGTCATGTCGTTCGGACTAAAGAATGTTGGAGCCGCTTACCAACGGCTCGTAAACATGATGTTCTCCGAGAAAATAGGTAATAACATGGAAGTTTATGTTGATGATATGTTGGTTAAATCTAAACATAACAGTAACCATGTGGATGACCTTGAAGAGTGCTTTGCCGTGTTACGGAAGCATGACATGAAACTCAATTCCTAGAAGTGCTCTTTCTGAGTGTCGTCAGGAAAGTTCCTAGGTTTCATTGTAAACACACGGGGAATAGAAGCTAATCCGGACAAGATCCAGGCTTTAATTGATATGCCCTCACCTCGAAAACATAAGGATGTCCAAAGTTTGACTGGGCGGATGGCGGCACTAAGTAGGTTTATCTCGAAATCTACAGACTGTTGTCTTCCATTTTTCAACCTTTTGAGGGGAGGCAAAAAATTCGAGTGGATAGAAGAATGTTAGTTAGCTTTTCAGGAGCTCAAGAAGCACCTCGCAGAGCCTCCCATCTTGTCGAAACCCATCACGGGGGAAATTTTGTACCCATATCTTGCTACGACCGAGCACGCCATTAGCGCCGTGCTCGTCTGAGAAGAACAGAAGGTACAAAAGCCTGTTTACTATGTCAGCAAAAGGTTACTGGGGGTAGAATCGAGATACCCCTTAATGGAGAAGCTGGCTCTCAGCCTAATTCACTCATCTCGAAAGCTACAACCCTATTTTCAGGTGCACCCCATTCATGTGCTGACCGATCAACCACTAAGACAAGTCTTGTCCAGGCCAGAAGCCTCGGGCCGATTACTAAAATGGGTCGTTGAACTCGGAAAATTCGAGATCACCTACCATCTGAGGACAACTATAAGAGGACAGGCCCTGGTAGACTTCATAGTGGAATGCACTGGAGTGACTAACAATGAAGTTATAACCCCAGCCCGCGAGCTGTGGAAACTTTATGTTGATGGGTCTTCCAATGAAAATGGGTCGGGGGCAGGAATAATACTGATCACCCCAGCAGGAAGTCGATTTCACTCTGCTTTGAGATTTGACTTCAGAGCGTCAAATAACGAGGCTGAGTACGAAGCTTTACTGGCAGGACTTCGAATAGCCAAGGAACTCAAGGCTAAGGCGGTACATTGCTACAATGACTCCTAGTTGGTTTTCAACCAAATCTTAGGGGAATACCAGGCTCGTGGGACAAGAATGGCTGCATATTTAGAAAAGGCGAAGGCAACCCTCAAGCAATTCAAATTTTACATGATAGAACAGGTTCCCCGAGAGCAAAATTTGAATGCAAACGCCTTAGCCAGGCTCGCCACGTCCACCGAGGTCAATGAACTAAATATCGTACCAATTGAATAATTATCGACACCCAGTATAACCGAGCCTGAAAAGGAAGATGTGTGCATGATAAACTCCGAGCCGACCTGGATGACCCTGATAATTAGGTACCTTGAGATCAGCATTCTCCCAGAAGAACGGACCAAGGCTCGAAAATTGATGTATCAGATCCCCAGGTACACCGTTGTGGAGGGAAGGCTATATAGAAGAGGATACTCTATGCCATTACTTCGATGTGTGACTCCACCCGAGGCTAAGAAGATAGTGGAAGAAATTCATGAAGGATTTTGTGGAGACCACACTGAGGGGCATAGCCTATCCAAGAAAATCATACGCCAAGGATACTTCTGGCCTACTATCAAAGCAGATTCGTTTGATTATGTCAAGAAATGCAACAAGTGTCAACGATTCGCCATAATTCCTCGACCTCCACCTTCCGAGCTAACTATGATGACCTCCCCATGGCCATTTGCAGTCTGGGGAATCGACCTCATAGGATCGCTGCCAACTGGCAAAGGCGGAGTCAAATACATAGTAGTCGCAGTACATTACTTTACGAAGTGGACCGAGGCCGAGCCTCTAGCAACAATTACCTTGAAAAAAATCTTGGACTTCATGGTAAAGAACATCATATGCCGATATGGGGTGCCAAGGAAGATTGTGTCTGATAACGGTACTCAATTCGATAGTGATTTGTTTACCAACTTTTGCGAGAAAAATGGGATAATAAAGAGCTTCTCCTCTGTGGCCCATCCCCAAGCGAATGGCCAAGTCGAAGCTATAAACAAAACCCTAAAAAGTTATATGAAGAAAAAGTTGGAACAAGCAAAAGGGAAATGGCCTGAAGAATTGCCCCAAGTTTTGTGGGCATATCGAACCACAGCTCGTACTTCAACGGAACATACCCCTTTTTCTCTGGCATATGGATGCGAGGCTATGCTGCCAATCGAGGTTGAAATACCCAAAATTCGTGCCCACGCTTATGACCAGCTTGAACCAATCCCATCTCGAAGTAAGTCTGGACCTAATTGAAGAAATAAAGGATGAAGCTCAGCTAAAAAATGCTGCATAACAACAGCGAGCTACCCGATATTTCAATAAAAGAGTTCGAGATAGAAAATTCGGTGTGGGAGATTTGGTGCTGAGGCATGTGTTCTTGGCAACACGGGATCCACCTGCTGGTGTGCTCGGGCCTAATTGGGAAGGCCCTTATCAGATCGAATCAGTCATCCGACCTGGTGTCTACAAGTTGGCTAGATTGAATGGGAGTTTGGTACCATGAGCATGGAATGGCAAACATCTACGACCTTACTATCAATAGTGTAGGAATGATGTCACCTGTAACCATACTTGTTTATCTGTACTATGTTCCTATTAATAAATAAAATTCGATTTCGTTTCAATATGCTGTATTTTCTTCTTTTTTTTGCAAACCCTCTTAATTTAATAACCTATGGTCACACTCATAGGATATTAAGGGGGCATTAGTGGTACATATACCATCAGCTTGAAAAAAATGAAATAGCGAATTATTATAAATAAAGTATTTGGATATAACCAAATACGCAAGCTAAGATAGTTTGGAGATAACCAAATTATTAAAAATAAAGTGTTCGAATATAACCAAATACGCGATATAAGATAGTTTGGAGACAACCAAATTATTAAAAATAAAATGCTTGGATATAACCAAATTATGGAAAAATAAGTGTTTGGATGTAACCAAATACGGGAATATAAGTGTATGGATTACAAACCAAACACGACCTGAATAGGTTTGGAACAAACTAGCTAAAACTAATCGACAGTAAGTTGGAACACAACCGACTTCAATCTACGTCGAGATCGAGGCTTGAATATCCTGCGAAAAAATAGTTTCGACCTCATAACCTTGAGGAGCTACCCAAGGACGAGGAAAAGTAACTAAAAAAGCAAGATATAACTAAACCACTTACGTTACATGCCATAGAAGTACTTTTGGGTGTATGGTAAAAGTAATTTTCGACCTTGACAAATAACGAGATCGGATTCAGATATATCATGCAAACTATGCATAAATGCATTGAAGCTCGAGCCTAAAAATCCATCGCATGTGTGTATGAATAAACAGACATAAGGACACTTTAATATAAATTGCGTGAAATATTTCGACCTAAGAAATGTAAAGCAAAAGTATTAAAGTAAAGTCAAATAGCTCTTTCACGAGCTATAAATTGTCTTAGCCCCAAGGGCATAAAAAGCAGAAGATAAAAAAGAACTATTACAAAAAATTTGAAGGGACGCAGCCCCAGGTAGAGATTTAGGAAGGAGGAGCATCCTCCTTGGCCTTATCAGCATCCTCCTTAGCTCTCTCTGCCTCCTCCCCAGCAGCCTCCTCCTCATCGAGCCAAGCTTGCCACTTGGCCACTAGTTCTACCTCGAAAGAGCCTAAGAAGCCGGTATCGAGGTCAGCATTACTGGCCCAAATCCTATACATAGCCAGGTCGACCGCCCGATCCTTCTTCTCCTTAAACTCTGCAAGGAGACGAGCCTTTTCGCTCTCCATAATCTCGAAAGTGGCAGCCTTCTCCTCCTCAAGCTTGGCATTGATCTTCTCAAGCTCCGCGACCCGGGCGTTCACCTTCTCAAGCTCCGCGACCCGGGCATTCAGCTTCTCGAGCTCGGCTGTCTTGGCCTTTAGTTGTTCAGCTTCAGCCTCCATCTTTTCCTTTATGGCCTTAAGCTCGTCACTAAGCTTGAGTTGGAGATCCTTCGACTCCTAAGCATAAGACATGCTTGAATGGACCTCATTGTTCAACTTATAGTTAAGTTGAGCAAAGAAAACAAGAGTCTGATACACAAAGAAATCAAATTAGAACATGAACGAAGTATAAATACAACTAGCAATGAGATGAGGAAGGTTACCGTAGCAGTGAGTTCAATATTCTTCTCATAAAGAGTGTTGCAGTCTCGAGCATTGTTCAAGAACTGCCAATGAGGGGCGTTGAAGCTACCAAAACTCTGGCCCACTCGAGACAGAATGTCTGAGCCAAGTGTAGCCTCATGGGATCCGGCTGCATTGTTGATTACATACTCATCGCCGCGAGTAGAAATCGATAGCAGATGCGTTTTGGACGCCGAAGGCTTTTTCGGAGGTGGACCAAGCGCGGAGTGGACCAGGTTCGGAGGAGGCACAGGAGGAACGACCGTAGAGGATGCCTCGACCTGAGGAGTTGGATCCACAGCTGGGCTCGGAACAGCTGGAGCTGGTGGGGGAGGTGTCTTCTCGATCCTCTTAAGGACCTTGGCAGGTCGGTCTGATTTCCGCGACCCCCTCGGGCGCTTACTCCTTTGGGCTCCCTCGCCACTAGCGAGCACAGAGTCGAGGTCAGAATCCATATCACCTACATATTCACATCACATTATGAAATATTCTAAGACAAAAAAGTTAGCATGAGGCAGACAGGCAAAGAATAAAAAGACAAGTAGAGAGAAACCTAACTGGAACTCTCCCTCGAGCTCGTGCTGGGTGACCACGTAATTCCCCCATCTTCAGAGGAGACGGGGGGAGTACCTTCCCTATAAGTGGAAGTCAACCTCGAAAGGTCTCTATAGTCGTTTGTCCTCTATTGAACGACTATTCCATTCCACACCTCGTTCAGACTATACATGGTGTCATACTTCCTGGACCAGCTATCAAACCTATGTACTCTCTCATCTACCCAGGACCAAACATAAAAATGGTCCCTATCGTCCTTGCACAATACTAATCTATGAAGTTTATGCTTAAGTAGTGAAGGAGACTCAAATCCGAGCTAAGGATGATTGTACCTCTGTCACTTGAGCTCGAACTCGAGGCTTCGTCATTGGCCTCGTTCCTTGATTCTGGGCTCCTGCGGCGTCGAACTAGAGATGGAGGCTTAGCATTTCGCCTCAGAGGGAGACTGCCGGTTGGGAGAGGCACAATCTCCCACTGGGAATATTTTTTGTTGGACTAGTCGAATATGGACTGATCCTTCTCCAAGAGGCTGCAGGCTCGGAGGTTATCTTCATGCAGGAGATAGGAGAGGGGCCTCCTGCCGTAGGGGAGTTGGAGCAGAGCCTCCTTGTGCTCTTTCATCTCCTTGGTGGGAGTGGGACGTAGTAGTTAGCTGAAAAATTGAACATATTGTGACTAAGTGCGAGGTCAAATATAATTCGAGCATAGAAATAAGAAATTAGTTGGGGGCTTATGAATTCGTCTTAACGAATAGTATCTGGAGGGAGCTAGGCCATCTATCCAGAAAAAAGCCTTCTTGAAATCTGGAGGATGGTTGGGAAGATCCTCGAAGATCTTCTTCTCCTTGGGATAGCTCGAGAGGTAATAGAAGCAAGCGTCCCCTCCTCGAGCTCGGGAGGGATTGCTTTTTAAGCAAAAGAGATACAAGATTTCCTTTGGAGAAGGTCCTTTCCACCCTAGCTCGTGATATAGTGACCTAAGGGCGGACAAAACCCTATAAGAATTGGTGTTGAGCTGGAAAGGAGCCAGCCCGACGAAATCCAAGAAGTCCTTGAAAAAGGACTTCAAGGGCAGTACAACCCCTGCCTTCATATGTTCCTGGCTCCAAGCTGCGTATCTTAGCTTGCTGTCAAGGTTTCCATCTCCCGGCGCGTGGCAACTTCGCTCATGGGAGGCTGGAGCTCGACACCTCAGCGAGCCCGACAGTCCAATATTGTGGAGGGCCAGAATGTCGGAGATCTGCCCTAGTGAAGAGATCGAGCTCCAGTAATGCTCGGCCTCGAAAAATTCCCTCCTCAAGGTGGGGGCGGAGGTTCCCTATGAGGAAGAAGGTTCCCCCATCAGTAAGAATTGGAGATCACCTAGCCTAAAGGCAACTGTCACTTTGAGCGCAGGGTCGAGGGGAATCGGTATAGGCTCGGAATTCGGATCTGGGTGGATGGCGACCCTTAGTCTTTTCCTTTTTCCTTCTTCGACCTCGTCTATCTGACGTCAGAAATGATCTCGAATGTCTTCTTGCTCACACCTCAGTTCGTGCTCTCAAATTAAGCGCTGGTTCCGAGTAAAAGGGGATTCCGAGCTCGGAGTTACTGGAGAATAAGGAATCGTGAGCTTTGACCCCCACCACTTTCCCGAGTTCTGCGGCATCTAGCAAGAGAGCAAAAGGGTGAGGGCCAAGCGAACAAGAAATAATGAAAAAATGGGATGACCTAAGCTTGAATGATCGAGGCTACAAGAAAAATTCGATCCAAAGGACGAGGCCAGTCTCAGAGCGTGTATTACACCAAAAGAAAGGAAGGTGGATTTATTTTCGAAGATCCCAATATTTCAGGGAAAAAGTTGGCAGTTACCCAAAGAGTGGAATTTTTGGGAAACGTGCATTTTACAAAACCCTAATTTTATACCCGATATCTTGGTGTACAAGATAAGCCATTCAAAATTCAAAAAATTCAGTAAAAGAACTGTGTCTGGGTCTTCAACGCATGAACTGGGTTTAGAACCCATGATATCAGAACTTAAGACTAGTATGTACTGAAACATTCTAATGTGTAAAACTAGTAAGGGAACTAACAGTGCAGCAATATAAACATGCATGAAAAATATACGGGCATACGAAGCTATGAATAGAAAACTTACACAATGCGATCGGCGGAAACAGAGAGATTGATGGTCAAATGAGTGGTTGCAAAAATAATCTCACAGAATCGAAGAGGTGAATGTTGCTCTGTTTTCGTGGCTTGGAGAACATGCAAGAATTGGGCAATAATCTCTGGTTTTTTCTTATTTTCTCTCTGCAAAGGCTTGAACGTGAAGATAAAGTGTGGGGACGACGAATAGAGTCCTATTTATAAACCCATGGGAGTGTAAAAGACCGGATTAATCTTGGCCATTGGCCAAATTTCGTATTAGATCTAACGGCCAGGGACTTATGAGTTGATAGTACCATATAAAGAATGGCAGGCGGATAGACGTGGGCAGGTTTCCAAGGTACTCAAGTACTTTGAGTAATCAATATCTATTTGACGCATGTCCACACTCGAGTGTATTTGATGGTACAATTTCCAATAGGAGCAGTTCAAAAGTTTCCTTCTCATAGGATTCGAACTGATACTTTTGAGGGGACAAACTGTTACACCCAGATTTCAAGACCAGAGGTTATGACCTCGAAAACTGGACTCGTCAGGTGTGAGCTCGAAATGTATGAATGCATTGTATGGTCCAGCTGTAAGATCTCCGAAGTAAAATGACGACCTCGAAGATGGGTAACCTCGGGACGCTTTTTTGAGTTCAAAATAACACGACATTAGAATACATCAGTTATTGATCGTCTTCGGATTAAACAGTCCGAGCTTGGGAAGTGCAAGCTCGAGTGTGATAGCTTCAGCAATATCTATCTGCTCCGAGCATGTCCTGAAGTAGGATGGTAAGCTCGTAGCAATACCATGAGTCTCAACAGCCGCAGGGTCGATCGCTGATCTCGAAGACCCAATGAGTCATCTGGGATAACCCGTTATGTATTAACATATTTATTGTTGTATAATCCCAACATTTAAGGGATATTATTTAGTCTGTTATCCGTTCCCGATTCTTATGGGACGTTTCCATATATATAGGAGATATTGCATTTAATGTCATTATTTAAATTGATATATAGAATATCTCCCCTAAATATGTGGGAATGAACTATGTAACCTCCCCTATAAATAGAGGAGGAATGACCACTTGTAAATGATCGATTTCTTTTGGCTGAAGAATAAGCTCTGGGTAATTCATCTCTGAAGAATTACCAAAATTTTTTTGAAGTCTTAATAACACAGACTCGTGGACTAGGCAGAGTTAACTGCTGAACCACGTAAAAACCCTCTTGTCTTTCTTCATTATTCATTCGCTTCATAATATACGTTGTTTAATTGCTCTACGATTTAAGTTGACGCAAAACGACGTCAACACCATTTTTAGGAAAAAAGTTGAAGCATAATTAATCAAACAAGAAATTTATTATACATGCAAAAAAAAAAAAAAAACTAAAGCAAAATAGTTCAAATAAAATATTACTAAAGTTCTTATTGTATATGATTTTTTAATTTTTTTAATATTTAAATGAAAAAAAGGAAGAAAAAAAGTATGCTTCAATTCATAAAACATTATTTTTTAAAATTCATGCTTCAATTTACATTTTTTCCATTTTTTTCCTCAAAGATGGTGAAATTTATTTAAACTTCTTATTTTTTTTCTTTGAGGAATCATTTTTCTACTAGCTACGTTATCATTTTCTACTCCAATTCATAAAACAAAATTATTTAATTTTTAAAATTCATCATCGTTGAGGAAAACAAATTGAAGCATAATCAATCAAACAAGAAATTTATTGTACATACAAATAAAACGAAAGCAAAATAATTCAAATAAAATGATATTAAAGTTACTATTGTATATAAATTTTTAATTTCTTTAATATTTAAATAAAAAAAAGTAAAAAAATATTTAAATAAAAAAAAAAAAAAGAGAAGTAAAAAATATATATTATTTTTTAAAAAAAATTTGTTAATTTTTTAATTAAATTATACATGTGGCACCATATTAATGTCCAAACTGTTAAATTAGTCTTCTGATAAACACGTCATCTAGAAATTAAATTCGGAGACACGAATTGTAAGGGTTAGTAGTTCGAGAGAAAAATCCTATTTATTCTAAAACATCCCGTACGTAATATATATTTTAGAATCATTCATTTTGCTAATGGTATCGTATATATGTACAACTCTCAAAATCAAAATTCTACTGTGTGCATGGATAAACGAGAGGATGAGATCAGGATAAAAAAGATAAGAATGTGAGACGGTATTAAGCTGTACCCAAATCACCTAATTTAAATAAAACTAAATAATTGCCAACTTCCAAGTTTCAAAGCATGAGATTTAAAAAAAAAAAAAAAAAAAAAAAGTATAATTAAAAAAAAGCAGGAGGTTATTTAATTACGTAGTGTATGACTTCACCGAGTCCTTATTTTCTCCCCAGGTAAATTGACTTTAACTTCATTTTCACCCCAGTAATACTACTACTTTTTCCCATGTCGGACCACTTTGCTTAGGGATGCTATATATATATATATATTTATACAATGAGCTAATAATATAGCCTCTGGCCCAACTGGGCCTCATTCAGCTACTTCTTTCGTAGGGTTAGAGTTGCTATCAAACTCAACTGTGTTACTCCAAAAAGTGATGCTTAAATGAAAAAATAGACAAAATCTTCAGCTCTACTCTCTGTTCAAAGGGTTGAGACTTGAGAGAGAGAGGGCTATAAAGCCAAGCCAGAATTATTCTGAGCTAAAATTTTGACCGCGTTTGGTGCTGCTACTCATTAACTCATTATTACCTCTATTATTGGAGGAATAATAAGTATTGCCATGTCCAGCCGTCAGCTTTCGCCTTATTGGGTTAAGAGTAGCTTTTAATAACAAAAATGTCTTGTATCACTCAAAAAGACATCGGGAAATTAATCGATAATTTTTTTTTTAAGTACATACATACATATATATATATATAAATCTGTATTAATTCGGTACACCTAAAAGGGCCATGTATTTACTTATATGTTTACATATATATATTGCAAACGTTTCAATCTTATATATTATTGAATATTGTCGTTATGTCGTGGCGCTCGTCAGCCTAAACGGCGTTGATTTCGGTGATTCCTTCCTTTCGTTTTTGTCGTTTCACTGATACTCAAAGCAGAGGTGAGAGACGAGGCCAGGGAGAAGAACGAAGAGTAATTAATTCTAATAAGAATATTATTATTTTATAAATCTATATTCAATTCTCAAAGCAACGTACATGCTCGTCTGGCTGTATCCTAATCTCACGAATCACCATGTAGAAACTAATATTCTTCTGATTAGTGCTACGGACTTTTATACGAAAAATATATAAAGTTTTCAGTCTTCTCATGAGAATTAATTGTTTGCAAAAATAAGGACATTAATCTAAAGATATGATCAAGAAGACATCGAAGGGCTTTAATTAGTTCTGTACTACTGTGTGGTTCACCTAAAGCCTGATCAATGATAGTTATATTTATCCCCAATTCATAATCAATATCAATGAGTTCCCATAATATTAGCCACCCGGCTTTTATTAATTTATATGCGTCTTAATTTCTACTTTCCAAACAACTCCCAAAAGAAGTTAAATATGTTTCCATGTTTTATAAATGATGTGTGTACATATATATATATATATATTGATATTAAACTAGATATGGGTATATTCTGATTTGGTTTGTTATATCATAATGTATATCCTGATCGCGTATATTTATTGCTCACGAGCCTGTTATTGCAATTATTTATTAATCCTTTTAATATGAGGGAAGTGGGTATGATTATATTTATATATGTTGGTTTAAAGCATTTAACATGAAAATAGATAGTGGCCAACAAAAGTAACCTAGCTACTTAGAAGAACAATTTGACATATAAATATGTATGGTATTATTCGTTCCTTAGAGTTTGCGCGACATTACTTAATGAACCGGCCGGGGAATCAATACGTAAGAACGAAAAGAATAATATAAATATGTTACTTGTCTTGTATGTTTACTCTTTTTTTCCTGTATAGTACTCAATTGAAGGAAATATAGTAATCAAGTACATTATATATATACATATTAAAAGGCCATATGTGTATATATATTCTTTGGGGGGAAGATAGTATTTGAAACTAAGCAATAAAGATTGTCCCGACGTGAACACAAATGGGGTCCTTTTTATGAAAGAAATAAAACCGACATAAACAAAGATTATATATATATTTTCAAAGAGAGAGAGAGAAGGGTATGAAGGTGCTCTTATAAGACAAACACATGGAATATGGAATATATAGCCAAAGCATTTGACAACATTGCAAGTGAGCCATAGAGAGACATGTTGACCGCATATTGCCCTACTGCAAGCTTAGGATTCAATAATCCAACAAGAGGGAGAGAAGAATTTATTAGCCCTAATAAACTAATATAAGAAAAATACAAAGTTTCTCATTTCCCGGAGAATCTAGAGCGCATCAGGCGCTGACCGGGGCTTCGAAATCTATTAACAAATGATTATCATTTTCTAGTCATCTTGTTGTTTCTGTAATCAGCATTATTAAAATATAATAATTAAGCAAGGGAACCATGGGGGTTTGAGCTTAGTTAATTCTGCAGCTAATACAACAAAATAAAAAATATATATATATTTATGTATATTCATAGTAGAAGTAGCTGGGTTAAGAAAATAAGAATATGTAATGATAATATTAAAATATAAGAATAGAACAAATGAATTAGAGAAATGAGGCTATTATATATACATATAAGCCTAGCCTAGACAAGGTCACGTCCATATGTCACGTGAGCGGAACCCATGTTGACGCCGAAGAATATGGTCTTCCTTCGTGGGTTTCCACGCGCGGGTGGGGCTCGACAGGTGGGTATATCGTTTAGACTTTGGGAATATTTGGACACGGAGAGGGAATATTGGGGACGACCGGAGCCCCTCCACATTAGACAAATGCTACCCGTTCAAATTTCACCCACCCTCACTCCCAACCCTACTACTACTCTTTACGCGCCTTTTTTTTATTCTTCCTCACGCGCTCCCGGCCTCCCTCTTCTAATTAATTTCATTATTATTAATTAATTAGTTGAGGCACTAACTAACCAATACATAGTACTAAGTTTTAAGTTGTGTTACTATCCACAATTAAGTGACACACAGTACGTATAGTTTATTACAATCGTATATAATTGATAATAAAGAATTTCAATACAAATTAAGTTGTTGAAAATTTCACAATTGCTCAATTAAAAGCCACTGGTGGGTATTGATTATTATTGATCGGGTATTGAAGAGTGGAGAATATATCTTTCTATATATGTATATATATATATATATGCATGTGCAACGACGACCCTTCTATACTACTGACACTTTCTCAAAGTATTACACTACTAATTGATTTTCTCTTCTTATTTTTCATGACACCAATCTTATATCAGAAAAACTTTATATTATTATTTTGGCTAAGAATGAAGAAAACATATCTGCTTGGGCATCGCACGTGTACAGCTCGAATATAATTGGCAATTTGGCTAGTCAGGTTGTGCAAGTACTTACACCAAGTTATATCATCGTGTGATCAAATAAGATGAGAGAGAGCGCCTTTGACTAGAGATGATAGTATTTATATTTTAAATAAGTGTAATTCTTTTTTTTTTAATCAAATCTTTTTTGAACAAAATGATTAATTTTGGGCAGGATTTCATATCAGAGTTTGAACGTGAAATTAACAGCGCGAGGAATTTAAAAGTATTAGATATTACCGTTGAGAAATGCAACGTTGTCAGTGATTTAATTATAAGTAAGTTTTAGGGTTATATGGTTGAAAGTTATATATAGTATATAAATGTCATTATAATTCAGAACAATTTACAGTGTAGCATAGACAAAAATAAAATAAAATAAAATAAAATGTTAGTGGTATTATTCACAATTGACTAAATGTTTGGAATTTTTTTTTAAAGAAAAAAAAAAGTAATTGAGTTGCGTACTTCAAAATATAATATATATATATATATAAAAAAATGATATTTCGTGTATGAAAGTTATTGAGTTTGAAAATAGTGTATAAAAATTAGATTAATGGTTTAATTTTGGTAATGGAAACTGATGTGTGCCACGTCTGCGAGAAAGAGACCAATAGGGGGGGGGGGGGGGGGGGGGGATTAAACAGGGATATTTTGGCCTGCCACTCAATCCTCATTCATGAAATAAAATGGGAATATTCTTAATTCATTTCAGAGTAGCCAGCTAGTAGAGCTTAAATGTTATTTCAGAATAAAATCTAATACAAAGAAAAAAGAAAAATACATTGGATAAATTTAAATAGGTCCCGATCCATCAACGTAGGGAAAGGGAAAGAAATTAAAGAAAGAGACTCAATCCCCATTCCGATATTCCATTGAACAGTGCCCTTTTTGTTTTCTCGAACTCCAACCATTCCCTTCACCTTCAGAAACCTCCATTATACCCCATTCATTCACACACACACTCTCTTTCTCTCTCTCTCTCCTAATATTCTCTGCCCGAAAGATAAGGGAAAACCATATTCTTTCTTCTCTCTCTCTCTCTTTGCCCCCTCTTTCTTCTTTCTTTTATTTTCCTCTCTGTTTCTCTCCGTGGAAAAGGGTCCTGGTCTCTCTCTGATTTCTCATAAATACAGTTTACCCTTTCCACTTACTTTTCCCTTCAAATCTTTCTCTCAAAAGAAAGAGAAACAAGTCTGTTACTTTCTCTTTTTCCAGCAAAACTCTCTGACTAGTGGTTTCTGCTACACTATACCCTAGAGCTCATCCCTCATTTAATGTTCTTATTATATATATATATATATATATTAGTTTCCATCAGCCCTACTAAAAAGCCTAGTTCCGGTCCACGTCTCTTTTCTCTCTTCCTCAACACCAATGCAAATAAATCATAAGCCACTCATGATTTAATCAGACTACTTCAAAATATCATTACTTTTCAACTTTCAACCTTTTCTTTTTCTCTTTATCCTTCTTCTTTTTTGGGTATCTTCTTTTATATATTTTAAGACTTCACAAAAGTTTTTCTTCCTAGATCCGAATATTCAATAGCAATAATGTTCCCAAACCAGTCCACTAAAATGAGAAGTAGTTCATCATCTTTGCCAGACCTCTCGTTGCAGATTAGCCCACCATCGATCCCAGTTCCAGATTGTCTCACTGAAGCTAATAATAACGAAGTAGTACTACTCTTAAGCGATAGGAGCTCAACCACCACCGATTCAGGTAGCAGTACTACCGGAAGTGATTTAAGCCATGAAAATGGTTTGTACAACAATAACCCATTACAGAAAACTACTAATTGTTATAGCAGCCTTGGTGGTGGTTCGAATCATCACGAACCTACCTTGAGTTTAGGTTTTGAAACGAAAGATAATCATCTTCCGCCACCAGTACTACTTCATCATCAACATCACCATCATCTACCTAGAAGCTTTAACAGTAATAGCAATAATATTAATATTAATAATCATCACCATTTCCATAGTCACCACCAACCTCAAATTTATGGGCGCGAGTTCAAGAGAAATCCGAGATCGATTAGTGGTGTCAAGAGAAGTGTAAGAGCTCCTAGAATGAGATGGACCACAACCCTTCATGCTCATTTTGTTCACGCAGTCCAGCTTCTTGGCGGCCATGAAAGTAAATATATCAGCAATTAATGTTCCATTAATCATGTTTTTTTCTTTATTAATCCTATATTTTCGCCTGATGGGATGCCATTAATTAAACTGTTTTCTTCCTGATCTTGTTACAGGAGCAACGCCGAAATCTGTATTAGAGTTGATGAATGTTAAGGATCTAACCCTAGCTCACGTGAAGAGTCATTTACAGGTGGGGTTAACAAGTCCAGTAGTTAATCCTTTAGGCTTAACTCATCTCAACTATTCTTTTCTTTTTGATTTTATTTGTATATTGTTTTCAAATTAGGAGGAAAATGCTAGTTTTTTGTATTTTTCTTATTATCAGTTCCCCTGATCTTTTTTTTTATATATGTATAAATATATTGTAAATGATATATTCGTTAATTTGTGATGGTGGTGGAGAACAAGAAGTAAGGACAAAATGGCATCTAGAGTGTAATATTTACAATGCGAACCTTTTTATTTTTCATTTTTAATTTAATTTAATAAGAAAAATTTCTTCTGTTTTTTCTTCTTGGGTATTCATGCAGATGTATAGAACAGTGAAGAGCACTGACAAAGCAGCAGGTAATTGGATTTTCTTTCCGAAGCACCCTCGTTTTCACTTCTCTTTAGTGTTCCCATTATATATTTTTATACATATATATATCAGTATATTTATCTCAACGAATAAAAAGAAAAAAATGATTGAGATTGGACTTAAGTGATAAGTCCATGTGAATTATTTGATGAGTGTCTGATAAAGAAAGTGTGGACAATTTACAACTCTAGCTAATATCTCTGATGAATATATATTATTGCAGGGCAAGAGCAGACAGATTTGGGTTTAAACCAAAGGACAGGGATTAATATTGTTAATGACGACCATGTAGATGGAGTATTATCTTCCGAGATATTAGCTCAACCCCACTCCGGACTACCAAGTTCCCACGTGTAAGTGCCTTTCTCAAGCTCAAATCTTATATATAAATAATTAATATATAATATATATATAAATATAAATTTATATAACACAACGTTGATGAACTGAACTTTATTTGCCCAGGTGGAAGTATTAAATTATAGACATACATGCACTTTTATAGTAAAACTTTTAAGTACAGACGTGATATCTGTATAGATATATATATATTTAATCTTGTTTTGTTTTGTCCAACATGGTTTTTATACATATCTATTGGTTATAGTGGAAAAGTTAGTCGTATTTATTACCGGAAGTTTCAATTGATTACTACATTGAATTAGATGAACAAGTCATCTATAGGGTTCGCTGTGTTCAGAATAATATAAATATTTATATAATATAGAGATATATTTTTTACGTGTGTTTTTTCTACCGAGTACCACACCTCACTCACATCGATCGGCCTTTCGATTGTAATAAGTATCTTGACCCAAAAAGAGTCAGAGAAAAGAAGAAAAAAAAAAAAGTCAAGGGAACGTTATTAAATTGTACAAATTTCAATGCTGTGGTAATTTGACAGGCAAAATTAAGTATATTTTATTTTAGCTACAAAAAACTAGGAATTAGTCCATTCCAAATGCCGAATGGAATAAGGGCATGAGCCCATTCCCTGCCGATCAAGAAATTAATGTTTTGGTTTTTATCTGGGTTTTGTTGACTTTGTTGGTATGTGCATGCCTACTAACATTACGATGATACTGTAAACTTTAATTTGGATTCAATACTTTTGGTTTACATTTTAATATTTGTGTAAGAGGGGCAAGAAAATGCACAACAAATTTTATTAACATCATTTTTAACAATAATGTTATACCCAACATATATATACAAATTTAAAGATGCTATTTATGCTGATCAGTGCTGGTGTAAAAGATTCATTTATGGTGAACTATGTATACCTGATTATTTTCTTTTGAATATGTTTATTTAATTTTTTCAATACTATTTTTTTAATATATAATAATAATAAATATATGTTAATTATGATACCATACAGTGCACGCAAATAATTACACATATATATGTAATCTTTATCTTATTATATTTATGCGTTAACGTACATTTATTAAATTAGAATGATCTCTAATTAGAATAATTATTATTCTAAGCAGAGGTCCATGGTCATCATTACCGGTCGAAAGTCCCAACGAAAGAAGCCATTCAAGTCATGAAAATGGTTCGACAGTTCCTCATGATTTCGGAGAAAATGGTGCCAAGGTATATGTACGAACATATACTTTTATATTATAGCTATTACAGAAAAAAGAACCCTCTTACTGAAAATTGATGAATATATGAGTCAAATAATAATTTAAATATATTGATATGGTTGATTGCAATGAATTTATAATTTTTAGGTGGAAAAAAAGAGGTCAGATAGCTTGGAGGAGAGGGTGGAGTGTAGCTCGTTGTCATCTTCGAATATGTGTCTTAACCTAGAGTTCACCCTTGGAAGGCCAAGCTGGCAGAAGGACTATGCTCATCATGACTCATCCAACGAACTAACCCTTCTCAAATGTTGAACAATTGTATTACTACAATATAACTACATAACGTTTTCTCACTCTGTCGGTGGATGCAAAAATATCAAATGCACACGCATTTGTTCTATCTATTTCCCCCGGAATTTTGTCTTTGTTTAATTTGTCATACAAATTAAAATTAATTATGAGGATGAGAAATCTGGTATTAATTTATATAGTTCTACAACTCAATCAATGCTCTTTTTTTTTTGGGCAGATATATAAGAAAAAGTATAAAGGCTTGCTTAATTAATAAGAATTTTCGCTGCGCTCTAACATAACATGTAGTCTAGAGTAGCAATAAATACCAAACAATAGTATTTTGAATTGTTATACAAACAAAATAAACGAATGCATGAAAAAGCTACACAAAGTCCTTTGATTAAATTTGAAAGAGTTCGCTCATTAATAGTATTGTTGTAAATTTGTTAAGCTATTTTAAACAACTATACTATTTTCTTAATTAGCATCAATTCAGTAATAATAATAATAATAAAAAAAAGACTGGTTAATGAGATCGCGACTGTGTTAATTAGGATAAAGAAAGGCAATACCTTTTTATATAATCTTTTGACTTGTTGCCGACAGAACATTCCCGAGAATTTTTTAAATCAAAATGTCCTCCCTCTGCCTTATCTTGCCCTCTATCAAATTATAGATAGATATAACTTATTTATTAAATATTGGTTTAAGGTTAATTATATATATATATACATATAACACTGTGCCTTGTGTACTATATTGTTTTATGTCATCATGGAAGGACAAAAAAATTATGTATTTGACTTATTTTAGGTACGAAAGGTCGTTCAATAATTTAACAACAACAACAGCAAAACAAAAGAAAATAATGACAAGGCCGGCAAGAATAAAAATCGTGAGCGTTCGGATTTTAATTTTGTTGTTGGAATTTTTCTTTTTTTGAATTGACACTTGTTTATTTTTCTTGAATTGATTTTACGAAGATGCAACGTGTTTTTTTTTGTTGTCTTTGATAAAACACATGATGGCACGATTTGTAAATAGATGAATAATCAAATAATGAAGAAGAGAAAGAAGCCAAAATGGGATGGGTTTTCTGTTCTTGTAAACTTTGCATCATTGGGTATGGGGCCTAATGTGTTTGTTCCCTTCCAATCTCGGGCCTACGTGCGATCTACAAAGATGGCCTGTTACGTACTAACAGTAACAACTAAATTTTTTTTCTTTCTATTTTCTATTTTTTTTTAAAAAAAAGAAATTTCTGTATAAACTTCTAAATTATATAAAAAATATGATATATAAAAACTAATAATTATAGAATTAATAAGTGATATTTTAAAAAAAAAATCACATTCTTAAAGTTAAAAAATTACAAAATATAACTACATAAAAATTAACAATTAATAATAATAAAAATAAGAAAAATACTAGTTTGACTTATGTGTTTTTTCTGAATACGCGACTGGTCCCTATGTTTTGTTAAATGACAATTCAGACCATGTGTTTTATAAAATGGATCAAAATAGTACCCTGATCTGATTTTGGTCACAATATTTTTAAATATAATATTTCATTCTCAGTTACTCGACCACTTTCTCTGCTACTGTGAACTCATTTAATCTCCAATGATCCAATAATTGATCTTGTAATTGAAAATATTTTAACAAAAATCGGGTCTAAGGTACTATTTTGTAAAACACATGGTTCGAAGTGTCATTTAACAAAATATAGGGAACGATTGCATATTAGAACAAAACATATTAGCATGATTTCAACACCTTGTATTGGAAATTGTTTGTTATTGCAAAATAGCTGATAACGCTTTTTATTGTTGCCTTATCTTTGTAGATCTAGCCAATTTCGATTTCGAGATGGTGGGGATTTGTGATTACAAGTGAATCTATAGAGTCAAGCGACTGGTCCTTATTCTTGTTGTTCTCTAGTTGTTCCAACATTTCTCCAGTGACTAACTTTGCATAGTCAATGAAGTCAAATATTTCATTGATTTATTCTGTGATTTCACATTCTTGTTGCTCTATTGTTGATTCTGCTGTTCGTGGTCCATTCTCAATCATCGTCAATTTTGCCGTTATTGTTGGCTCTTTATATGCGTAGAATGGAATTGAATTTGATGTTGTTGACATATTGTCTACTGTGTTCACACATAATGATATCTTGTGAAGTTAGACTCATTCATCTTCAATTGCAAGTAGAATAGGAGACTTGCATCATCCACTATTTTGAGGGGTGGGTAGTCTTCCTTCACTTGATATTGTAGTTGCATGTGTGTTGTTGTAGGGTTGCAACGTAATTGCAGCAACAATGTATGCACAAGTTCTTCATATTTGCAATTTCTTGGTATCAATTCCCCACTTGGTTCAAAATCAATGTAATTCTTCTTTCATCATCCCATTTTCTGTTGCTCTGAATCAGGATTGGTAGTGATTCCATTCGCTGAACTGTTTAATAGCAGAGTTACTATATGCGACAACCTGCAAACAACGTAAGAGCAAAAAATAATAAATAAAGTTTAAATTCATCATTCAATCCGATAGAAAAAATATCAAATTTATTATTTCAACATAATTGGATGAATACTGAAAAAACTTGAGATAACTAAAATCAATAAATTGTTTCGAGGAGAAAAACCTCGTGCTGAATATTTACAAACAAATAAACGAGAAGTGCAGATACAAGGAAAAAACTCTCTAGGCTCCCCCAGGCCGCTCTGAGGACGTCACCTCCTCAGTCTCCTGCTCGCCCACAGCAGAAGTCTCCCCGGTCTCGGTCGGCGCTCGCAGCTCCTATTGTAGTCGGGCCTTGAACTTCTCAAGGTAGTGCCCCCATGCGTCGAAGGCCATGAAGGAGAAATTGCCATCCTGATTGAAAGCCCAGCAATGGTACAACATACTCTCCATGGAGGAGCTCGATGCTTTCTTCTCCTCCAGAATGGCCGCCTCAACCTTCAGCAGTCTGGCCTTGGCCCCTTCGAACTCGGCCTGAAGGGCTGCCGAGGCAGCCTTCGCCTCCTGCTCGCCTTCCTAGGCAATGGTTAGGGCAGCCTTCGCTGCCTATTCACTCCCATGGGCCTCCGCCAATGCAGCCTTGGCGTTCTGCTCGTTCTGTTGAGAGGCGGCGAGAGCAGCTTGAGCCGCAGTCAGATCGGCCTTGATTTCCTCGTTCCTAGCCCTGGCCCGAGAGATGCTGCAATGTTGAGCCAAGACCGCCTCCAAAAAACAAAGAAACAGTTAGACACATACCAGAAAAATAAAATATATATTAAAAGTGAGGTCGAGGAAAATGCTTACTGTGAGATTCATCCCCATGGCAGACTCCATAACATTTTCGGGGCTCCTTTCCTCAATCTCCCTCAGGTCGGTGGGCTTGGCCTTGTAAAAGTGCTCCACCGAATAGTTCGCCGTCTCGTAGACGGTCCCCCGAAAAGTGTCTGGAATCAGCTCCAGATCCTGGGGGTTGACGGGGATGCGAACAGTGGCAGCGGGGGCCACTGGAGCTTGGCCACTGGTGCTACCGATTCCCGAGTAGGAGGTGGAGGAAGACGAGGAAGGGTCGCAGTCGGGGCTGCAGCGGGCGGAGCTCCTGTGCCCGAGCCTTTCCCCTTAGCTGGGGATTGGGAGACAGTCGCAGCCGAGGGCGGCATTTTCATGGAAGTAGGCCGAAGCCTCTTGAAAAGGGGACCCTCGATTGGTTTTCCTCCTGGGAACATTGAGCGGATGTCCGGTTCCCCCCTCTGTGCCATCTCCTCGCCTGAAAAGAAGAATGGAAAATGCGTTAAGAATGCCTATACGTTCTTCAAAAGAAAATTATTAATGATAAAGATACACGAAGTAGCAAAAGTCCTACCCCCCAAGCTAGAAGAAGAGTATATTTCCACGACCTCCGACCTCGGAGCTGCTACAAGGGAAGGAAAGTCTAAAGCAACCACTTCTTGGATTAGGGGAGGTTCTAGATCAGGCTCTACCTCGGGACTGGATTCCTCCACGTATTGCTTAAGTCCAGGAGCAACTATACCCTCGAGAAGGGAGGGCCACGACCTAAGGCTGGTCCAATACTCCTCAAAAAAGGCTGACCTAAAGGACAAAGTGTTGTCTATTACTACGGTGCCCCTGGGAAGGCCCATGTCATTATGCATCACTAATTGATCTACGCATTGGAGTAGGGTTATGTTACGGTCTGGATCATTTTGGTGGCGATGCACGAGCTGGTTTGGGTTAAACCTAACTAGCCTAAGGTCTGCGGCTACCATGTCTAGGTCCCGAAAGGGATATGGGTTACCTTGGCTGGAGGGGCCGGCTGCTGCCCCTGATTGAGCTCGGTCCAAGTCGGGATCCCGAGCATCCTCCTGAGCTCATCTCTTCCGCACGAGCGGCACCTTGGGCTCCTCTTCCTGCTCCTCACCGCCGTCGGCCGTGGCATCGACCTCGGGAATAGTCGCCAACACGCTGGCTGCTGAATGATTAGCCTGCATCCTCCTCAAGGCCAGAGTTTGGACTGCAGAGATCAACTTACACGCCAACATCGTGTCGTCTGACACGAGCTGGCGGTAGTCCTTCTCACTAGGCGAAAGCCCCTCTAGGGTATCGTATTGACCCCCAAGGGTCACAGACTTGGCCGTCATCGCAAAAATGGTTGTATGGTGATGCTCCAGTCAGTATACACGCGAAAAGACAAAAAAAATGGTTACGTAAGCTGAAGATAGAAGGCTTACGAGGACAGTTGAAGTAGTGGTACTCGCAATTGCGAAACCCATTCGACATAAAGAATTGATACTTGAAGTCGCTGGGATGGCAGGGAAGTTCAATCACCATGGATGAGTTCGGGAAGCGGGTCAGGTAGTAGAACCCATCACCTCGTCCCCTTTGATCCGGGCTGGCTTTGAGGCAAAAAAAGTAAAGGATGTCCGCCGGGGTAGGGACTTCCCACTCGTGCTTCAGAGAGAGATACCTCAGCCCTGCCAGCAGACGGTAGGAATTCGGAGGCAGTTGAAAGGGTGCCAACTTTACGTAGTTAAGAAAGTCGGCGAAGTACTGATCCAGAGGGAGGAGGGCCCCGGCCCTGAGATGCTCATTGCTCCAGGCCGCGAAGTCTTCATCAAGGGGTGCGCAACTCCTCTCACCCTCGAAGGGAGGTCGGGCAATAAGGGCGCCGGTCCCAACCTCGATGTTGTGGGACAGTATTATCTTGTTTACCCTCCCTTGGGTCGTGATCTTCGAGACTACCCTCTCCACCTCAAAGAAATCATCAAGTCCCACCTCGATCTCCTTCTCCACCGTGGGACCGAACTAGGGGATGGGAGACTCCACTGCGACCTCCTTCCCTCTGCTGGATTGCTGGGACGACGAGCTGGCCGCGCTTTTCTTGGACACATTCTTTTTGGGCCCCATCTAATCGCCTAGCAAACAAGAATGAGAAAAAACTTAGTAGGCGACCTAAAAGCTAAGAAAGGACAAGCAGCGCGAGAAGAAGGGTTTTTCATACACGAGCTTAGGTAATCTCAGCCCGCGAGGTGTGATGCCACGCCCTGCCATAGCCACGCGCCCAAGTTTCCAACAGATCCCTGATATCCAGGGATCCTTGTGTCTGGAGGGTCAGATTATTACTTACCTTGGAGGAGAGGTTTTGAGAGGAAAACCACCTAGGAAGTGTGACCCCTAAGCTACCCGGTTTTACACCCTAAAATCCTCTCACCTTCCATATTTCGAATGGGTGTTTCCTAAATTTACCCAGAAATCTACCCAGAAAGTTACCTAGAAATTACCTAGTTATGAACATCGCATTCCTATACATGTTTTTAGGTATACTCAATATCCCTAGAATCGGAACCTATGCCCCAATAACCAGCCAAAAAAAAAAAAACCTATTGTTTACGACTATGAGACGTAGTTTTGCATACAAAGAAACTGGGAAATCAAAACATACAACGGATAGGGAACTTACAATGTATATTCCAAACGAAAGTTGCAAGCAACATAGGAGTAGGAGTCCTGGTGGAATCCTTAAGGCTGGACTTATGAAAGGCTCTTGTGGCAAGAATGTGGGGATTTCTGATATTATGACCAGAAGAATAAGAAGAGCTTCTAAAACTCGAAAGAGAGAAAATAAAGGAAAATTTCGAATGAAGGGTGACTAGTACTGAAAACTGCCAACCTTATATATACGTAAGAGGCATGAGGAAACGAGGATCGTCCGATCAAATTAATGCGAGATACGAGGGTCATAACTCGAAAGACGAAACGATGGCAAAAAGGTGGCTAGGACATTTAATATAATCCTCAGAATTCGAACAGACGCCAACCACGGCGTTCCACGTGTTCGATACCTAAGTGGTGGGCAAGACATGAGGAGTCGAAAAGGAAGTTTAAAAGCCCCCACTGTGAAGATCAAAGATGACGTCATAGGTCACGAGCAGGGGCTTGGGGGGCAAATGTACGCCCTGAATATCCGCACGTACTTTGTCGAGCTAGAAAAGGGTCGTAACCGATCTGCCACGTGTCCACCATTCATCCAGAGCTGTTTGTTACGGTCCCCTAAACAAATAACTCGAGCTGATGGATCATTTAGCTGCTCATCACTTGGAGCCATTGTGTCGACATAGTAGAAGCCATGAGCTAGCGCCACATTAAGCTCGTGGTGCATCAGAGGCCTGACATACCCCCTGAATCTTTATAAAGTCAACCACGTAATATAAACGTGCATATACCAGACATCACGTGTCTATTTTATTCCTGGATACGCAATATAAACGTGCGTGATCAGACATCCCACACCTGATTTGGGCCATGCGGCCCATTACCCATCTTTACGTATTGATTAGAACATACTGCACTGTAAGGTTTAAATATTAATCATCGGTGTCACGTAAATGACATGATGGATGAAGAGATCACGGGATGACCCCAATACCTACTTAGAGATTAATCTCCTATAAATACCAAAACCCTGGATAGTGCAAGGGGTTGGATTCTTCTTGTAATGAAAATACTCTGTAAGAAATAGTAAGGATAGATCAATAATATTGACTCGTGGACTAGGGGGATTTTAACCTCCGAACCACGTAAAAAAGGAGTGACCATCTTCCTTTGCAATTAGTTTCCACATTCTCGATTATTATCATTTTCTGATTATGGTTTATCATCCAGCACTAATCCATCCTATTTATTCATATAATTCACTGTTGGCGAAAAACCGCGTCAACAATAATTTTCCCATAAATTGAATGTGTCTTGCCATTTTCAACATAGTTGTTGTTGTCGTTTGGTTGTAAACATTTCTACCCAAAATGAAACACTATGCCATTGTTGTTGCTAGTTTCTTAGATCGGGATAGGGTTGTAGATGTGGTTTTGTTTTTCAGATCAAGATCTGTCGTTGTTGTGGTGTTATTTTTAGATCTAGATCGTCTGTAGATGGGTGTTGTTTCAGATCGAAATCCTCTTTAGTTTTGTTGTTGTTTCAGGGCGATTTTGGTTGTTGTTTAGAATCGAAATCATTGTGGGTTTCGTGAGAGAGGTTTTGGCTGCAGTTTCGCTGTTGTTTAAGGTGGAGTTCGATGTTGTTTTAGCCAAAAGTCGTCGTGGGTAATGGCTTGCAGAGGGTCGGGTTGCCGCCTACAAGAGAGAGAGAGAGAGGAAGTAGTATTTGTGTAATTTTAAAGTTTTGATCCGTACAAACGTAAAAAAATTTGTGCTACAGTGAATTTGTTATTTTTTATTACTTTTTGGTTATTACAGAAAAAATCTCTTAATTAATTCATAATTAATTATTTACACATAATTATCACTTAGTCCTGGAAAATTAATTCATTTGCAATTTAGTCATTTTCTCTATTAATCTTGTATGTGACATCTTTACCCTTGACAGTATAGTACAAAGGAGACTCAGGGACTATAGACCTATGATACTAAGCTCTAATAAATCAGACTATTAATTAAACTCTTTAATTAAATGATCTTATTTGTTAATTTCATTATTACTCCACTATAAATATGGAATTGCACTCTTAGTAATTATAGAATTATATTTACAAAGTATTCTCTTGTAGTCCATTGATATAATCAATATATGTAGTTCTCTTCTCTGTTTATTGGTTCGTTAATTAGAGTTGGTCAAGAATTACCATTTTACCATTCTAATTACCTCTTGTTCCATAAGTACCATTAATTCACCATTGAATAATTAATCTATAATCATATTATATATTTGAGCTCAATAACTATTTAGTCCAAGAATTAACCCTTATGGGAACCAATATTCGATCCATTAAGAAAACATGAATTCCATTATTATAAAATCATGTTCCCAACCATTTAAAATATTGAATCTCCAAAACAAAAGTCACTAGCCTCATTATATTAAGAGACCTTAACGAATGAATCAAAAGATCCAATAAACATGAACATGAGTTCATGATTACTCAGGATTTAGACTAATCTACAAATGTTCTTCTTTTAAGATATGAATTAAATCTTTATGGAAAATGATAAGTTTAAAAAGAAATTAATTCACATCAGTCCTGTCATATATAATAATAATAATAATAATTGTATAAAATACATTTACCAAGATGTATATCCACATTAGTAATAGAATCTAGATTTCTTGCTTCCAACTATATGTTTAGTAAATCGTACTAGCAACCATTGATTAAAGATAACTTACTTTAATATGTTGCTGACAATTTTATTCATTATATATGATTTTAATTCTCTTGTACACATACAAGATCATATTCTCATAAATGAATATGGAATTTTTTGATATTTATATATATAAATTATTCAAGCAATAATTTCAATAATCAAATATAATAAAATATTCTTGTGTGTTGAGGAATGGCTTGGAAGATTTTGGTGTTAATCTCATAGTTGTCTCATTGGATTGGATGATCGTTATTATTTTACGAGAAGATAACAATGATTCTTTATAGGCTTTGAGAGGTATGATTGTCTCTTTTGTGAATCTTTATTTAATGTATGTGTATGTATGTGATCTTGGCTTTGGTATTGGTTAAATTTTTCATGTCATTCTTCCGCTGCACATTCTTATTTACCCAATGGCCCTAATGGTAGAACCTCAAAAGGAAAAGTTGAAACTCAATGCGAGAGTTTTATACATGAGTCGATGGGTTCATTAAGCTCGAGGAGGCATGAGAAGAGATCTGACCACGAGTAATAAGAAGAAGGGGACGAAAGCCTTTCATGAGAGTCTGAAACAACCTTGAGTTGTGTTTAGAAAGTTGGGGGAATTGGTTTTTCCCATTCCGAGTCCCCAAAAGGGCACTCCAGAAGTTGAGTGCCTAGAAGTAAGCTCAGCAGTAATGCAAAAAATCCTAGAAGGGCTTTCCAATAGTTGAGCACTTAATGGATGAGGACGGGCTTTCCTAGAAGGGTACACAGAAGCTAAGTTCTTACAGGCTAGGCATAAAAGTGTTAAGAAAGAAGATCCAAAAGCGGAGGACCCAAGAGCACAACCAAAACAAAAATAAAGGAAAGTGAAGTTCCCATTTTACTATTACCAAGTAATTAAAATGACAACCCTTTAATAAAGTGGAATGATAAAAAGTTGATATCACAATTGGAATAATTGCTCGAGCAATACAGATTGATGCTCTCACAAATTTCAAAACAAAAAACTATAATGTAAAAAAAAAACACAAAGGATTTTATATGGTTTGATTTCCCTACTCCATGGGACCACGCCTAGATATAAAACATCATTAGTAAGATTATCAAATGTTAACAACTCACTTGACTTATGCGCAAAAAGACTCCTTTAATTTAGTCGCAAGAACCTTGTACCAATCTTCAATCCACGTTTTCTGCAATCACCTTCTAGCTTGAACTCTCTTCAACTGATGGTGATAAATCTTCTCGCGAAGATAACGCTTTCTTCCTCTCGAATATAGACTTGCAGAATTCTTCTCCCGAAGACTTCATCGTTCCTTTATCCCTAAAGAAACTCTAAGAAGCCAGAATGCACAAAGTGCAATAGCCAAATACAAAAACCAAACTAAGGTGCCAAATTTAGTCTTACAAAACAAAGAAGCTTAACAATTTTGTACACTTTTCGCCAAAAATACAAATATGATATTCAAAAAGTGATTAGAAAATATGTCTTCGATTTCTTCAGTTTATAGGGCGAGAAGACATCCTTCACAGCTATCAAATTGATCTACAAAATCAAACACAGTTGAAAAATAGACAATATACAAAATCCTATCAAGATTTACTCAAGCAACTCAATTAATTGACTCAGCAAATCTGTAACGTACCAAGTTCACAAAGTGAACCATGTACATTTTCAATGAATGAATTTCCTCCATTGATTAGATAAATATGAGATACATTCAAATCAATTAATCTGTTGGAAATAAGAGAAATACAAATAACACATCACACGATTTTATGCTCTTCTTAAAAAGGAATCTTTCTAAATTTAGAAAAATCAATTGCGATAATTCTTTAATTCTGAAAGATATCTATGCTGCATAAAAATACGATCAACATGAAATAAAATTATAACGTTTCCAAAAATATCCAACGGACAAAATATAATTTAATTTTAAGAAATTTCTTTCTCTAATTAAAAATAAGTTTTATCATTTTCATATGGATAACCAGTGGTTATATTTCACATTCAGACTATAAAAGAAATATCCAGTCAAAAGAACACACGAGTTAAGTATAAGCAAATAAAATGGTGCGTTTAATGGTTGCTACAGTAGAATGCAATTCTGCTGGGGCAACCTGAACTAGTACTAAAAGCTTAAATATTTGTCATTTAAAGAATGTCAGTTTAAGGGTATTACAAAAATAAAATTAAGCACTCATGAGCGAGTGTCCATAAGATGAATGCCCAAGAGTGTGCTCAAGAATTTCAGCAATGGTATTATGAGTGCTCGGAGTTCTAGTGGGTAATCAGGTGCGAAATCGGGCTCTAGACCTGTTCTATAGAGAAAAGGTCACTCTACATCGAGCACCTAAGAGCGGGTTCCATAAGTTGAACACCCAAGACTGTTCTCGGTAGCCCACTAAAAGGTCAAATGATGCAAAAGCCCAGGAGAGCACTCCAGAAGTTGAGTGCCCAATGAATGAAGTTGAAAGGTACAGAGAAATGAACTCTAGAAGTTGGGCACCAAAGTGTACTTTAGAAATTGAGAACCCAAGAGTGTCTACCAAAGATTAACACCTAAGCAAGTGCTCGGGATTCAAAGTAAAATTCAGAAGTTCCTGATGTACAAAGTGTTGATATTGGTTATATATAATGGTTAAGTTGTTTACACAATGAAGTGCAAAACATTTAACGGTGTCCACTTAAGTTGAAGTGAAAACATGAGAATGTGTAGTAGGCATCTACAATTGACTTTTATGAGTCTAAAGTGATACAATGAGGTATATAAACATTCCCTAAAAGTTTGGAGGAATTTAGAGACATTTTTGGGTCATGCTCGGGGTGGTTTTGCAGAGGCATCTGCGTTCCGTCACCTATGGGAGGCGATGCAACGCCTAGAACTGTCTGGGAGACAAAACACCCAGCAGCAATGCATCACCTGCTTGGTGGCGGTGCATCGCCTAGGTGCAGGCGACGCATCGCCTGGGAGTTCCATACGGGTTCATGCAGTTACGTGCTTAGAACCAAATGATGTTTTTAAAAGCTCTAATTCTTTTGTTGAGACTTGATGACAATGCCTACACTATATATAAGGGTTATTAAAGTAGTAAAGCATTTATCAACCTTTTCAACTCTCTCTCTCTCTTTAACCTCTCTCTCTCTCTCTCTAGCTCTCAAAGATCATTCATTTTCACCAAGAAATGCATCAAGCATTGCTTGACTTGTATGAGTTTAGAGACTTGTTTAATCCCACTTCTCATTCCACTTTGGTCAAGCTTCAAGAAATAACGGAAGGCTTGAAATATAGATTTTGGACAACAATATATGTAATGCCCTGCTAATTAGGGTCCATTACCAGGTGTGTTTTGAAACCAGTGCTGGACTTACTAACTAGTCATTTGGACTAAACATGTGATTAAGCCACTAAGGTTTGGATATTAAAAAATTTTGATCATTTCATAAATATTTCCATTAAGTTAACAACCAGTTCTTTACATGGGATCCCAAAAACATTAGTTTAAAAGCCTGTTACAAAACTCAGGTTACACATTAAGCCGTCCTAAGCGGCAAAAGCTGGGTTTAACCCTAGTTCCTCTGAGCATCTCGGCCGTGGTGGTCGAGCGGACTGCATATGTACATACCACTGTTAATGCCCTCCGACTCATGGCTGGTTGAGCTTCTCTTTACCTTTACCTGCACCACAAAGCACCTGTGAGCCAAAAGACTCAGCAAGAAAACTTAATCAATAGTTCAGTGAATAAAACAACCATCAAACAGTGATAACTGAATCCAGTGCATTCATTAAACCCAATTGAAGACCATAGAGTCACCCAAGTGCATGCCGCACTTTCTTTCAAGTTGTTGGCATCCGAGCCAGTCAAGTGCATGTTGCACTCCCAGGGTGGCCCAGCCATGGTGGCCTGCACTCCACGTGCATTATGCCAATCTTAGCTTATAAACTAAGTTCCTTATGCCCTTGACTTATAAGTCAAGCCACCACGTGCCTCCAACTTATAAGTTGAAGCCTTGGGATTCTTAACTACTAAGAATCTCCTAGAGTCCATCATATTCTCAACTAATAAGTTGATCCCCATTTAACATTCTAATGGTACCCTAGTTTATAAACTAAGCCCCACAGACATAATAGACAGCCACATGTTTCATATAGCATACTTAACAGATAATCACACAATGCATTATAATACATTCACTCAACAGTCATAAGCATAATCATAATTATGCACGCTATAGCGTACCTGATCAAACATCCACAACATAATTATAACCATGTTCATCACCTTAACTAAGCTATAATCATGCATTCACATAACAGGTGCAGTTTTCTTACCTTTGGTCCGTATGCGGGTTACTAGCGACAACCCTCCGAGCACGATCCCCGATTCAAGCCCTTAGCGAAAACCTAGTCACAACCGCGATAAAGAAGTTCCCATCAGTAACATGTAAATAACAACTTCCAGACCAACTCTTAGCCTCCGGGACATCGAATTCCACTTAACAAGGAAGTAGGATCGATCCCGAGCCCAAACGGTTAAGTCTCCAACCTAAAAATCTCATTAAGGTCAATTTTCCCCTTAAGAGCCGCGGGCCTGCCTCTGATTCCAGAGGCTCGGTCTCCCTGGAAACCAACGCGCGCTGAGGCGAGCCCTTGAGGTGCCGCGGCCTGCTCCTGCATCCGAGCCCTGCGGGGTCAAAATCCTCTTCGCAGGCCGCGACTCACCATAAAAGAGTCGTGGCTCATCACCACGAACCCAGAATTTTCTGGGTTTTTCCTGCAACCAAACCCAACCAAACTCATCCAATTTCCTCCCACTCCTCCAATATAATTCCCACAACCTATGTATTCATTCTTACCAATAAAACCCAGTTAATTACCATAATCAAACTCATCAAAATCCACCAACTCAACCTTCCTACTATCAACATGCATCAACACCATAATTCCAAATTACTCAGCAAAACTAACCATTCAATTCAGTTCGAATTTCTTACCTCAGCTGTGAAGAACACTTGAGCCTAGCCTCTGCTTTCCCCCAAGCCTAACACCTTAATTCTCCAAGCTTTGCTCTTCAACTTCCCAAGAAAATCCTCAAACCTCCATAGAATAAAGAGAAAACGAGAGAGAAAGAAACGGAGAGCTGCTGCTGTATTTCCTTCCTTTAGCTTCTCAAACCTTCTGATTATTTCCCAGCCCACTAAGTCCTAACTTTGAATGGGAATGACTAAACTACCCCTTGTCCTAAGCTTATACCTCAAACATCCACAAGGGCAATTTTGTCATTTGCCTTAAATCCCTCTATCCACAATTTGTATCCTATAATTCCCGCTACTTCCAATATTCTGTAACGCCCTGGCTACCCCAGAACAGTTACGGTGAACGGTGGACCGGAAATTTGACTCATTGCCTGAGTCCTTTGGTCAAAAACGTGCTCTAAGTGTAATTAACAGGATAAGGTATAAAACCAATAAAAAGGAAATGGAGATTTTATTACAAACTGCTCTGCAGAGCTAAACAAAACATTAACAAGTTGTTCTCAGTACAAAATGGTCTCTACTGTTTTAAATTTACAATCCCGCCGACCTAAGCGGCAAAAATAGGGTAAACCCCCTAGTTCCTTTGAGAACACCATGACCGTGGCGGTCAAGCGGCCGCATATGTACACACCACCACATCAGCTCTCCACTCAAGGCTAGGTGAGCTTTTCTTTCCCTTTACCTGCACCACATAGCACCCATGAGCCAAGGCCCAGCAAGAAAACATAACACTTTATATAAACATTATCAAATGATTATCGTTATAATCACACTGAGCATAAAGCTTTCAAACCAATGGGTAAACACCACATGAGGTTCCGTTAAACCACACTGAGTGACTGCCATGCAAGTCACTAAATCAAATGGGAGAGTGGCTGCTGAGTAAGCCACTAGCCTCCAAGCGCTTATTTCATTCATCGACCCTCGGGATCGGTTTGGCATTAATGCTCTTTGAATCATTCAATGCTAATAATCGATTAGATCAAATCTTACTGACTTGCGTGACACACGCCAAAGCCGTCCTGACTAATAAGTCAGCTCATCGTGACCAATGCCCAATACCATTGCCGAACCTGACTAATAAGTCACAGCTTCACAGTGATACTAGCACCCTTGTCAAACCTGACTAATAAGTCAGTGCCAAGCACAAATGAGAAACATATGCTAAGCATCCCATAAACAATCCGTGTCCATATTCTCACATTCAACATGCCTCAGAAATATCCATGCATGTCACAATTGGGGTGCAGTTTTCTTACCTCTGGTCCGAGCAAGAACAAATAAAAGAATGACCCTGAGAACGATCAACCTTTTGGTCCTTTAGCGGTTACCTGGTCATAACCAAATCATGGGATTCCATCAATAAAATGAATAATAAAAGGTTCCCAAACCAAAACCTAACCTCCGGGACCTCAAACACTACTCAACCGGGTAGTAGGTTCAATCCCGAGGCCTTAGGCTTGCATCCCCGAGCCAAAAAGCCCTCTTTGGCCAAAAATGCCTTAAGGGCCGCAGCCCTCTTTGGCCATGCCGCGGTCCGCCCCTCAAACAGAGGCGCCCAAACTCAGATTTCACCAAGGGCCGCGGCACACCCTGGCCATGCCGCGGCGCAACACCCATTTCAGCCAAAACCCCTGTTTTTCTTCCTTTGCGTTTTCTCTTGAAACCAACCTTTCAAACCCAATTTAAACACCACCCAAACCTCTCTCAAACACCCATTAACACCCCTAAACAACACTCAAAACTCTCCCTCATCATAACCCAAGGCAACCCCTTAAAACCTCCATCAATTCCAACAATCCTCCATAAGAACACAAACTGAAACTTATATTTAAAACAGGGCAAAACCAGAAAAGTTATGATCAAAGCTTACCTCAAACTTAGTATTGAACCCTCTCCAATGGCTGAACTATGTCTACAACCTCAACCTCCAAGTTTCCTAGCTTAATTCCACACCTTGAGCTCAAAACTCCAAAGAAGAGAACTATGGAGAAGATTGTACGGGAAGGAGAAGATGAAGCAAACTCTGTTTTTGATTCTATTTCACAGCCATCCATACATCATATATACCCATAACACAAAAGACCATTATACCCCTAGGTATAATAAAGCTCCTAAAGTCAACTCAAGGGCAATTTTGACATTTTCCACCTACACCGTTAATGATAATTAACGCTTCCCAATTCCCGCTAATCTCAAAATTCTCAAACACCAATATTTCACATCCTGTTACCCTTTAATGCCCGGTAACACTCTAATCATTAAAACACCCCGAGACTCACCCCGAGCCCCGAGCTTAAGCCTGTTATGACCAAACCGACATTTCACATTTCCTTGATCATCTCATGCCAAATGGCTCGAACAAACCCACATCATAATGTGGTCTCAATTTATATCACCAACATGCGTTCAAATAACCAATTTACCCTCAACGGGCCAAATTACTATCACACCCCGGTATAAAGAAATATGGACTCACATGCATACATTTCACATCATATCATAATATAATCAATACATACATGCATTTTATCAATTAATAACATAATTAAGCAAGTACGGCCCTCCCGGCCTACTGTTCACGCCGCTAAATACATCGGAGAATTCAGGGCATTACATATTCTCACACGGTTACCAATAAATTCCCATTACCCACTAATTCTCGGTAATGTACAAAATTACTAGAATACCCCAAATCGGGTATTTAGACTCCGTTGTGACTTTTTCGCTAACTTGCTCATCGGGACCGCCTCTCGTCAAGTAACCCAAATATATCCACATAATAATGTGGTCTCAATCACACAAGCACATATTCGCATTTATACCCCTAACTGGTCAAATTACCAATATACCCTTCTTATAAGAAATGGGCCCACATACACATATTTAATATCTTCAAAATACAAGTATGATTATATTATAATATAATTCACATAATAATTCAATTATTGCCTCCCGGCTCCCTAATCCAGGCACTAAGACTTATTAGGAAATTTGGGATGTTACAATATACTTATTGTGTATAAGTCTAAGATGTTCCTCAAGTTTGAAGATTCAAGTTGCGCAAAATTAAAGGTTGTATCTCTCTAAACCCTAAATTTGTATTTGTGTTACTCTATTGTGTTTGCATTATTAGTATTGATGGTTAAATGTTTCTAAGTTCATCTTATCATCATTTATTCACTTGTTCCTTATTATCAAGATTGGCATTCATACCATGAATATGTTTCTTTGATTTTTAAGATTTACATTCATACTTTGAATAACGTTCTTGATTAGCATCCAGGGTTTCTAATATTGAATTATTCCCACTATTCATTATTGATTTAGAAAGTATAAAGACAGAAAATTCCAACACAAAGTGAAAGGAATTTATGGCATGTACTTTCTTGATTAACAATGATTGAATGAATTAATTCAATATTACAATCCCTAGAAACTAATCAAGAACCATATTCAAAGTATAAATGAAAATCTTGAAAATCAAATAACCATATTCACAGTATGAATGCAAATCTTGATAATTAAAGATTAAGTTATTAAATGATTATAACATGAATTTAGAAACATTAAATCATCAATACTAAAAATATAAACACAATTAAAATTTAGGGTTTAGAGAAACACAACATTTTAATTAAGCAATTGAATCTTTAAACTTGGGGAACAGCTAAAGGCTTATACACAAGGATTATTATTGTCTAAAATCTCTATTCCAAGCTTTCCTATTTGTTGTTTGAAGCTTCACTGTTGCGTAAATTTAAGCAATTAAAATTGTGCAAGTGTACACAGTCGCCAAATAAGTAATAAAGTGATAAGTTGAGTATCGTCTCCACATGGATTGAATTAACAAATAATTTTGCACAAATCAATTAACAAACAATTTAATAGTGATGAAAAATAAATTGAAAATGCTTCAAAATGGGTTCGGTATCATATATGCTTACAGACCTAGGGAGGTCTAAGCCCCCACTCATCAAACTAATGTTTCTTTCTGGTTGATGGGCTCGATGGTTACGTGGTGGATCTTCCAACTGCCCTCTTACTCCAGTTGTTTGCAATCTCGACATGTGGCTTTCCTCTAGTTAGGTAGCCTTATGTCCTCGGGTCGCCTCTTGCTCGCCCCCGTATCCAGTTCGGTTTCGACGGTTCCCGTCTCGGCTCCCACTGGGAGATAGCCTTTGTGGTGCAGGCTCCCCTGCCCGGTTCCTATGAGGAGCTAGCTGGGGTGCCTCTTGGAGTGGTGAGGGGTGTCATATGAGAGATGGTGGATGCCTTATAAGCGATGGTTGTGGCCTCCCATTATTGGCCTGGGCCTTGGCTGGGCCTATTGAGCCCCTTGTTCGGCCCTCCTCGTGGTCGTGCTCCCACGGGGACGTCCTCTGGGCCTTCGGGGTGGTGCCTGGACCTCAGCGGCTTGCCTGGCCAATTATTCATTGTGCCTTGTCGCCTCTACCTAATGCTGACGCAGTTGGTGATTCTCCAGTTCCACGATGGGAATATACCTCTCAGGATTATAATAGAGGTCCTCGTTAGGCCTGGGAGCAGGCGGCCCCTGGGATTCAGATGATGCACTCCCCTCGTCTGGGCCGTGGTCCATCATTGGTTGCTTCCCAGGACTCCGTGGGTAATCTTCAGTGTGAGGAGTTTTCTCCTCAGGTATTTGGGGCATTGGTCGCCCACCAGATCCTGGGTTGTTCGCAGCGGCCATTGGTAATGTAGGAGGTTTTTGACTAAACAATCCAAAGATTTGCTTAATGATCTTAATGAAAGCACCAAATTGTTGATGTCGTTTCGTCAAATTAAATCTGAAGAGCACTAAACAAAGATTTAGAAAATAAGAGAAGAACATTAGGATTTTTACGTGGTTCAGCAGTTAAAATCTGCCTAGTCCACGAGTCAATATTATTGATTCGTAATACTCTCTCAAGGCTTTCTCAAAGCAATTCAACTGAGTATTCTCAGTGCAATATTGTGTGTGCCTACAAATGAAAAATACCAAGCTATTTATAGGTCTGGTTAGGAGAATATCTTCCACTAATTTAGGGAAGTTACAGTCAATCATACAGATTTGAAATAAATGTAAATAAATACATTAAATGCATAATATCCCATGATAATTGGGATTTAATACTAGCTTACAACAAATCCCTAAGGAATAGGGATCTCCTAACGGTTGTTGTGCCCCAAACGCATTGCTGACATTGAATGCAAGGTTAACGCACTTTCGAGATCGACCAATACTTCGAGCTTGCTATTCTAGTCAGCCTCCTCCTTAGCCAGTGGTTTCATTGAGCTTAATCTTCAGAGGCCAATATCTTCGAGCTTACAACTAAAGCTTGAATAACACCCATGTGTATCGGAGAAGATTCGTTCTTTCGGGCTTGATGCTTAAGCTCGAACCTTTTAAACTAGTGTTCGATCGCCAATAAGAACAAGTCAGAAATCACACAAATTTTACTAGTGTTCAGCCACTACTTGTTATCTTCAAGCTTACACTTTACGAGCCTACATTTCGAGGTTCATTTATGACAATGTCGAAATTTGGGTGTAACAATTGTAAATTCATTAACAAAAAAATATTATTAACTATTTTATTTAATAACTAATTATTTTATTTAAGTTAATTATTTTACTTATAAATTATTGTCAAATTTTATATTTTAATATTATATATTTATTTAATAATTATTTATTTTGTTTAAATTAAGGTTAAATTAATTAATAATTACTAAATATTCCTAATTTTATCAAAATTTTGGCATCATAACAATTGCATTTTAACCTATCCCAAAATAGTTAAACCTGCACTCAGAAAATCCCAAAACATTCACAATAAACAAAACAAAATTCTAATTTAACAACAAATACAATTTACATTCAATGTTCTAAACTACAATCCAATAAACACTAACACGGACCTAATTTTATAATCTAATTTTAACAACATAAATTAAAATTTTATAAAATACATATATCAAAACAGTAATTTGATATTTTTAATAAAATAAACTAAAATCATATTTTTAGTTTTACTCAAATTAGAATTAAATTATTCAATATTCATAAAATATAATTTTAAAAAAACCACAAAAATTAAACACACCAATATACAATCTGAATTTAACCTAATACACTGATTTTTTTTTAAATTAATCAAACAAAAATACTATTTAATACAAATCAAACTCATAATTTTCCATTTTTTTAAACTAAAAAATTAACAATAAATTTTTTTAAAAATAAATTAAATGGGCGAAAACATACCTTGGCAGTGGGATGCGCTGGTAGTGGTGGTGGTGGCTGGAGCCTCCAAAACAAAGAGAATAAGAGAGAAAGAGAAGAGAGAGAAATATATATATATACACGTGTAGGTGTGGTGGTTGGGACCGTTGGAGAGCTTCATCGCTTGGTGGTGTCGCTGATGGCTGTCGTATACCACAACAAATTTAACAATGATTTTTCTTTCAATAATTCTAATTATTTTAGTATAATAGCAAGCACAGGTCGAACCCACGAGGACTATCGTTCACTTTAATATTCAATAATTAACACTAAAACTTTAAAGGGGGATTTAGATTTTGAACTCAAAATTAAATAACATAAACTAAAAGGTAAATAAAAATTGATATTATGATATTAAGAAACAGTTAAAGGTTAATCTCCACCATCAACAATCATTCATAATCACTAATAATAAATATTATTCAAATTTCTCAATTAAACTATTAACCCTGCACATAACGCTGAAGCAGACAATTAACTTAGTCTCCCTATTATAATTAATCAAGGCAAAGCGCTCAATAATTAATTCTTTTAGCTAAGCAATAAATCTATGAAGCATACAATCTATTTAACATAGATAAAGCATTAAGTCCTATGGAGACAAATTAATCTAGGCAATAAATTAATGAAGCATATAATTAATTTAACATAGGTTCTATCTTTCATCACAATCAATAATTCTTTTGACAGCACTATCAATTGCAATTTATCACATACACTTAGAATCCTAAACTATTAGGTGAGTAGTAATTCTAAAATGACAATTGAACAATGTAAAACCTTAATCAGTTGGCCACCTAACAAGAAATCACAAAATCCATAACATTCAATTGGAAAAATAGAAACAATTTAATATTGAGATAAATTAAAGAATAATACTCATTATCAACAATTAAGAATTCATGTCTTAGATTTTGAATTAACCCTTGAGCTAAAAAGAACCTACTCCATAATAGTAATCATAATCACAAACATAATTATAATTAAGATTAAAGAGATTAAAGGAAGAAAAGAAACTAGATTGATGAACAATAGTGTTGTAGTCTTCTCTCCAGCCCTTTCTGAGTCTTTTTCTCTCCTAAACCGTAATAAAAACCTCATCTAAAATTAACCCTAATAATCCTTATAGTCTCAATTAAATTCTAATTAAAAAAATAATTAAAAATCTGAAAACAACGTCGCAAGTCGCGGCCTAGAACAAAATATGTGCAGAAATTGGTCACGCAGGCAGTGACCTGAAAAAATTGGGCAGTGGCCTGTTTGGAACAAAAAAATCTAAAACGCCAATTCCATTTAAAGTGTCGTGGGTTGAATTTTATAGGCCACGACCTATCTTCAATTTATTCATTTCTCAACCTTAGAAAGCTTGTACGCTGCCGTCACTTCAATATTTCAATCCCGAAAGCCTAGAATACTTCAAAAACTTCATTTTAACCTTATCTCAGCGAGTCTTTTTCAAACTATGATTCATAAACTACACTTGCCATCAAAATGTTAGATTTATCATCATAAAATGCAATGTAGAAAATATGTTGTAGAGACATGAAATTAAGTTAAAACTACTAAAAATGCTAGCATAACACAATCAAAGCATGAAAAAACTTATCAAATATTATTATGAAAATGACGTTATCAAATTCCCCCACACTTGAATTTTGCTAGTCCCTTAGCAAAACACTAAAATAACAAAAATAATAATGAAAATAATAAAAACTAATCTAGACTCACTAAACGAAAGTCTTGTCAAAAGCTTGAATGTCTTTGAGAATCACACAAATAAGTAATGCCAAAACAAATCAGATTTTCATACTCTTTAGAATTTCAACGCCATAAGTAATTCTCCATTTGATTTTCAAAAATAATTTACTAAGCACTTAATCACAACACCAACTCAAATGCATCAAATTTAATCCATACTTGCCAAATCATTGTCTTTTAAATCACTCCCTATATACCAAAATGTTTTTCAATGAAAAGCATCCACTCCATAGACATTAACCAGTCATTCTCCACTAATATAAACACACAATGATAAAAAATCAAAAGGTCTTTATAGGCTTGTAATGTAAGGCTAAGGTTAAGGGTAGTTGAGACAGATATATTTAAGCTCAAATCACGCCATAGCATACATCAATTTCATTTTTTGAACTTGCCCCAACTTTTCCTATACAATTCAAGAAATACCTATTTTTTTCTTACTCTTCTTTCCATAATGATCTCACTTTTTCTCCCACACTTATACTTTTGCAAAATTTGCATATAAGAATTTTTTTTTCATTGCAAATTTTTGTTTTGTTTTGTTTTTATGTTTTCATAATATTCCAAGGAGAGAAATAGAGATCGTACACAAATTACAACCAAACAAATAACCCATAAGTATTTCCCCCTTTTTTTTTTAACAAACCATCCCACAAGATCAAAAATCATATATATATATATATAACCATGGTGCAATGGTTTACAAAAAGAAATATTTTTTTAATGAGGTATAAGGTCAAAAATTTCGGTTCATAGAAGAAAAGTAACAGTCATCATGACTCAAACATGGGAAACTAGGGATTATCATATAATAGGTTGGCTTGAACGACTCAAACGATCCAAAGAACTCCCTTAATCATCTTCCTAATTATGTGTACTTATGATTTCGCCTCAAACAATTTATCAATGATTTCTAGAGTGGTTGGGACTTCAAATATTCTTTTTTTTTCAACAAGCATAAATATTTTCCAACACATTTAAGTGGTGAATTCAATCATGCATAGAGCGAAAAACAACATAAATCAAAATAACAATTCACATAGGAGTCAAGCACACAAATCATACAAAATTCCTCATTGTCTAACATTACTTTAAGCACAATTCATAGTTTCATCATCGACCAATGATTTCAACAAGACCAACACAACTGAACTAAAATTAAAGACAGATACTAATAGACACTAAATAAAATGAAAATAACAGAAAATTAACAAAGACATAACAAAACAGAAAATAACCAATGTAAACCATTTTTTTCCTTCCTTCCCCCACACTTAAACAGTATATTGTCCTCAATGGACTTAGGAAAATATAAAATAAAGTGAAAAGAGAAGAAAGAAAAACTCTCTCAAAACAAGTTACTCCTCAGGAATATCCATATCTGTAGCGCTAGCAGCATCCTCATCATCATGGGTTTGATATGGCACAATGGGCATGGGAACCGGGGGTGGGTAAATCTGCAACCAAGTAGGAGGAGGTGGATATCTAGACATATCCACATTCAAGCGAGCCTGATCCATCCTATAACAGATATCTTGATAGCTCGCATATTCCACAAACCTCTGGTTGTGAGCTAAGATATGTTGAGTATTGGCCCGAATGTCAAGACGTCCATGATAAATCTCTTGCTCCAAAGCTTGCAAACGTTGTTTAGTGGCTCTTCTACTATCATTCAGAGGGGGAACAGGCGTCGGAATAGAAGATTGGGCTTGATCATTAGCTTGAGCAGCAGTTTTTCCCTTCAATCGATCAAGGGTATTGTGATCAATGATGCGCAATGGATGCACTTTGTCTTCAGATTCATCCCAAGGAACACCTGCCTTCTTGCATAACGCAATGATCAATGAGGGAACATAAAATCCATTCGTTACCTGGCTCATACTTCGGATGATGGAACCATGAATAATTTGCCCCACATTAATTGAGAATAGCATAAAGGAGAATTGCCTCATGAATATCAACGTGACCAAGTTGGGTTATTGGCATTAATTTTGCCCCCATGAACCGCTGCCAAGCTTTTGTATTGCTATCCAGATAAGCGGCTTTGATGTAGCGAGGAGCCCCATTACTATATAAAGTCCATACAACACCTGACATTACAATCTCATCAATGATAACCTGATGATTAAAATTATCTTTAACAAAACTATATTCATCACGTTGAAAGTAGGGTAGCTCGTAGTAGCTATTAATATCAGACACTTTGAATGACACTTTCACACCTCTCACCTTCACTTTGTAGTTCTCATGAGCCACAACATTGGCATAAAATTCACGAACAATAGGACCAATGCCAGGTTCGGGATGTGCACACAATTTTTCCCAACTCCGAGACTCAATTTGATGCATTAGGAATGGTTGATCATGATGCATGTGGAGATCAAATCCTCGTTAAGGGACCTACGCCTCGTCATGAGCAATGGCATTCATGTAACTCTCATAGGCTTCGGTGGACACAAACCTTTGGGGATCATAGGGAATTGGCGTCGATGAAGAAGATTGATTTCTATTTGTTTTTGGAGCCATGGCTGTCCAAAAATTAGAAAAAATGAAGAACAAAAGCCCAAAAAAACACCATTGTTAGTCACCAAAATATTAAGAGAAAATCACCTCAATGACCAACCTAGAACCATGCCAAAAAGAAAGTTTAAATGTCACCAATTCCAGTGTCAAAACGACACAATGCATCCATACTAATCATACACAACCACTTCCAACATACACCAAGAACACTCATACACCAACCCTTTAATTCATTCCTCTCAGGCTTTTTATCAAACACATAGAGTGCAGAAAAATACCAACTCCAACAACTTATATACCATAAAGTAAAACTTCCCAAAAAGCATAATGTGCATGAATTAGTAAACAAATTAATGCAAGAGACATTGTTTACCAACATAAACAACCACACAAATGCTTCCAAAATCCACCACATTTCAATTGTACAATTGGCAAAACAAATACTCTTCACAATTGAAAAATTGATCAAAGAAAAACTTACTTGATGAGAGTATTGAATGTGAATGCAAACCTCCTTTGAATGATTTAGGGAGATTGTGATGGAAGAAAAATGAAGAAAACAAGGGGAAATGGAGAAATTGATGTGGGTTTTGTGATGAGAATTGTGGGAAAAAGAAGAAAGAGGAATGGTGGTTTTTTTTTTGTGATTTTTAAAGAAATGATGAAATTGAGTTTTTAAATGAAAATTTGTGCTGAAATACCGTTCGTAGGTTGCGGCTTGTAAAATTCATGTCGCGACCTACACACAAACCTGACGCTGCTCCCCCTTTTGTTTTCTGAAAAATCTTTCGTGTGTCACGGCCTGCGAAGCACCTGAACCTTTATTCTGGAAAATTTGATGGCTGTAGTATAACACAATAAATTTAACAATGATTTTTCTTTCAATATTTCCAATTATTTTAGTATAATAGCAAGCACAAGTCGAACCCACGAGGACTATCGTTCACTTTATTCTTCAATAATTAACACTAAAACTTAAAAGGGGAATTTAGATTTTGAACTCAAAATTAAATAACATAAACTAAAAAAAATAAAAATTGATATTACGATATTAAGAAACAGTTAAAGGTTAATCTCCACCCTCAACAATCATTCATAATCATTAATAATAAATATTATTCAAATTTCTCAATTAAACTATTAACCCTGCAGATAACACTGAAGCAGACAATTATCCCAGTCTTCTTATTATAAGTAATCAGGGCGAAGCGCTCAATAATTAACTCTTTTAGCTAAGCAATAAATCTATGAAGCATACAATCTATTTAACTTAGATAAAACATTAAGTTCTATGGAGACAAGTTAATCTAGGCAATAAATTAATGAAGCATATAATTAATTTAACCTAGGTTCTATCTTTCATCACAATCAATAATTCTTTTGACATCACTATCAATTGCAATTTATCACATACACTTAGAATCCTAAACTATTAGGTGAGTAGTAATTCTAAGATGACAATTGAACAATGTAAAACCTTAATTAGTTGGCCACCTAACAAGAAATCACAAAATCCATAACATTCAATTGGAAAAATAGAAACAATTTAATATTGAGAGAAATTAAAGAATAATACTCATTATCAACAATTAAGAATTCATGTCTTAGATTTTGAATTAACCCTTGAGCTAAAAAGAACCTACTCCATAATAGTAATCATAATCACAAACATAATTATAATTAAGATTAAAGAGATTAAAGGAAGAAAAGAAACTAGATTGATGAACAATAGTGTTGTAGTCTTCTCTCCAGCCCTTTCTGAGTCTTTTTCTCTCCTAAACCGTAATAAAAACTTCAATGATGTTTTCAATTTATTCTAAAAAGATGCTCATCATACATCGCTGAAAAGTGGCAAGAGCATTACATAACCCAAACGACATACGTCGGAAAGCGAATGTACCAAAAGGGCACGTGAAGGTTGTCTTCTCTTGATCTTCAGAAGCAATAACAATCTGATTATATCCTGAGTAACCATCAAGAAAACAATAATAAGGATGACTTGCTAACCTCTCAAGCATCTGATCAATAAAAGGTAATGGAAAGTGATCTTTACGAGTTGTCGCATTCAACTTTCGGTAGTCTATACAAACTCACCACTCGATTTGCATTCTTTTTGGTACCAGCTCATTTTCATTGTTCTTTACCACTGTGATTCCAGACTTCTTTGGCACTATCTAAACTGGACTCACCCATCTACTGTAATGTCCCAAATTTCCTAATAAGGTTTAGGACCTTAATTAGGAGGCCGGGAGGGCCATAATTGATTTATTATGATATGTAATGATTATATGCATGTTTATACGAATTATATTATTTTATGATGATGAATGCATGCTTATGGGCTTATATTTTAAATGCAAGGGTAATTTGGTAATTTGGCCACTGTGGGCGTAATTGTATATTTTGGGTGCATGGTTGAGATTAAATATAATTTTACCACATTGTGTGTGGGTTGGTTCGAGCTTTTCGACATGAGACGATCATGAGATGTAAGTGTTCGGTCTAGTCATAACGAGCTTAAGTTCGGGGCTCGGGGTGAGTCTCGGGGTGATATTAATGATTAGAGCATTACCGGGAATTAAAGGGTAATGGGATATGATTTATTGGTATTTGAGAATATGGAGATTAATGGGAAATTGGGAAGCGTTAATTATAATTAACGGTATTGGTTTGAAATGACGATCTTACCCTTGGAGATGTTTAGAAGCTTTTAGTGACCTAGGGGCACTTAGGTCTTTTGGCATGGGATAAGTATCAATTAGAAGGCTGTGGAGAAATAGAACCAAAACAGAGCCAATCTTTATCCTTCTCCCTTCCTTTCCGTACAAGTCTTTCCTTCATCCTTCTCCTTGAATTTTGAGAGTCACCTTGAGGAGTTATGCATGGAGGTCAAAGGGAACAAGCTAGGAATTGAGGTTTGGGCTTAGGAACTTGTCACAACCATTAAAGGAGGTTCAAGCTTGGGTTTAAGGTGAGCTTTATCCACTAACTTTCTGGTTATACCCTGTTTTAGTGTTAGATTTCAGCTTGTGTTTTATGGTGGCTTGTTTGGATTTGAGGAAGTTTTTATTGGGGTTTGCTTTGGGTTTTATTAAGGTTGTGGTATGGAACAAGTTTATGGATTGTATTGGAGGTTTGAGTGGTGTTCAACTGGGTTTGATGGATTGGTTCTAAGAGAAATCGTAGGGGAAGAAAAACAGGGGTTTTTGCTGAACTGGGGGTTGCGCCGCGGCATGGCCAGGGAGAGCCGCGGCCCTTGGTGTAAACTGGGTTTTGGGCGCCTTTGTCTGGGGGGCGGGCCGCGGCATGGCCAAGGAGGGCCGCGACCCTTAAGGTCATTTTTGCCATAATGGGGTTTTTAGCTTGGGGATTTAAGCTTTAGGCCTCGGGGTTGAACCTACTATCCGGTTGAGTAGTATTTGAGGTCCCGGAGGTTAGGTTTTGGTTTAGGAACATTTTATTATTCATTTTATTAATGGTATCCCATATGTTTGGTTATGACTAGGTGACCGCTAAAGGATGAAAAGCTGATCGTTCTCAAAGGTCGTTTCTTTTATTACTTCTCGCTCGAACCCGAGGTAAGAAAACTGCACCCCGTATGTGACATGCATGGCTATGATTGATGCATGTTGGATGTTTAAATGTAAACATTGATAGCATAATGAATGCTTGGCGATCTTGCCCATTTGCATATGATTATTAATGAGGCATGCTGGGTGATTAAGTGTGATGCATGTGATGCACGAGAAACATGTGATTAGGGCATGCCATGAATGATGAATATGAGATTGGCCAGAGCTTGAGTCTCTGAGTTTGTGCATGATCATGATTATGCTAGCAACTGTTTAGTAAGCATGCTAAATGCCCTATTCTTGGATAATTGGCATATGATACATATTGATAGCATTGCTTACTTGTGCATGGCACTGACTAATTAGTCAGATTTGGCAAAGGTGCTAGTATCAACTGTGAAGTCGTGACTCACTAGTCAGGTTCGGCAGTGGTACTGGGCACTGGTCACGTTGCACTGAATCGTCAGACAGAAATGGCAAAGGTGTTAGTATCAGCTGTGAAGCTGTGACTGAATAGTCAAGTTCGGCAGTGATACTGGACATTGGTCACCCAGAATTGGCAAAGGTGTTAGTACCAGCTGTGAAGCTGTGACTGATTAGTCAAGTTCGGCAGTGATACTGGACACTGGTCACATAGCGCTGACTGATTAGTCAGAATGGTCTTAGCATGGTTCACGCAAGCCAACGGAGATTAGATCTAATCGATTACTAGCATTGAATGGCTCAAGGAGCATTAATGCCTGACCGACCCTGAGGGTCGATGAACAAACAGAGCTTGAAGGCTAGTGGCTTACCTATCAGCCACTCTCTTGCTAGAAAACAGAGCTTGGAGGCTAGTGGCTTACTTAACAGCCACTCTCCCGCTGAAAAGAGAGCTTGGAGGCTAGTGGCTTACTTAACAGCCACTCTCCCTCTTGAATCATGCGATGTTCACTCATTGGTTTGAAAGCTTTATGTTCAATGTGAATATAATGATAATCGTTTGATAAAGTTTATGAAAAGTGTTATGTTTTCTTGCTGGGCTTCGGCTCACGGGTGCTACGTGGTGCAGGTAAAGGCAAGAGGAAGCTGGACCATCCTTGAGTTGGAGAGCTTAGGTGATGACGTGTACATATGCAGCTGCTCGACCGCCACGGCCGAGGTTTAAAGTGGAACTAGGGTTGAACCCTGTTTTGCCGCTTAGAACGGCCTGTTGTAAATATTTTCTGTAATAAACTCTGAAATTTATATTTTCGGGATCCCAATGTATATATTAAACGTTCTAGTGAAACGTTACATCTTAACCAAAATGTTTAATCCCTAAACCGCTAATCATACTTAGATCACGATTTTGGCCAAATGACTCGATTAGCGAGTTTAGCACTGTTTACAAGGCACACCGTAACGGTCCCAGGAGTTGGGGCGTTACATCTACTATTTGAAATTGGATAAATAATACCCACACTAAGGAGCTTTAGTGTCTCCTTTTTTACAACCTCCATCATAGGTGGATTTAATCTCTGTTGTGCCTCACGTGATTGTTTAGACCCTTCTTCAAGTAAAATTCAGTGCATGGACATAGAAGGGCTAATCCCCTTAATATCAGCAATAGACCAACCAATGGTTGTTTTATATTCTTGGAGTACTCTCATTTTTCTTCTTGAACTTGGTTAAGATCTCTTGCAATTATAACTGGAAGTGTCTCGTTCTTCCCCAAGTAAACATACTTGAGATGCTCCGGAAGTGGCTTCAATTCAAGTGTAGGAGCTTGAACAATTGATGGCTACAATTTCTCATTAGAAATCGGTAAATCCATAAATGCAACCTTCTTAAGTCTTGTCAAAACCACTATTGAGTGTGGTTATGGTATCCATGATCTCATGAGAAAAATCTTCATCGGTCAACACAAGATGCTCTCTCAATGCAACCTCCAAACAATCTTCATTATGCAAATCTAAAACTCGCTGAGAAATGATATCTAACACATCAAGAGAGTAAACAGCATGTACATCACTTGGATACATCATAGCCTCAAAAATATTAATTCGAATTGTCTCCCCATCAAATTCCATGGTCAATGTACCGTCATGCACATCAATCTTAGTTTTTGTAGTTTTCATGAATGGTCTCCCCAACAAAATTGGAGTGGAGCATGGAATAGATTCATCTTCCATATCAAGAACATAAAAATCAGTTGGAAACACCAATTCATTCACTTGAACTAAAACATCTTCTATTATACCCCTGGGATAAGCATTCGACCTATCAGCAAATTGAATAATCACCCCTGTTTCTTCAAGTGGACCGAGATTCAATGAAGCATAAATGGAGAATGGCATGACATTTATAGAGGCTCCCAAATCCAACATACAATGCTCAATTCTTTTATTACCAATAGTGCAAGGGATAGTAAAAGTACCAGGATCCTTACACTTTGGTGGAAGCTTCTTTTGAAGAACTGCAGAAACATTCTCCCCCACACTAACTTTTTCATTACCCCTCAACTTACGCTTATTAGTGCACAACTCTTTCAAAAACTTGGCATAGCGCGACACTTGTTTAATAGCGTCAAGAAGAGGAATATTCACTTCCACCTTTCGGAATGTATCAAGAATTTCCTTGTCATCTTCTTCCTTTTTAGTCTTCTTCAGTCTGCTTGGGAAAGGAGGTGGGGTGACAAAAGTAGGCTTAGGGGTTGGTTGTCTTTGGAGGCACATCTTCATTAACTGAGCAATCAACTTGTGGCCTGGATGACAATTTACTGGGCATTGGAGGACTAGGTGGATCATATTGCTTCCCGCTTCGCAAAGTTACTGCACTAACATTCTCCTTGGGATTCATCTCAGGTTGTGAAGGCAATTTGTTAGACAGATGAGCTTCCAATCTGTTATATGATGCTGCTAATTGTCCCACCTAATTCTTCAAACTTTTGATGGAAGCTTGGGTGGTTTGCTGAAACTGAAGAGTATTTGTAGCAATTGCATTGATTAAATCCTCAGTAAAGGGTTTGGCACTTGGTGGTGGAGCAGCTTGCGGTGCTTGCGATGGTCTAGGTACAAAATTATGTTGAGACCGCTGTTGCAAAGTGAAACCAGGTGGTCTCGTAGATGTAGACTGTGGAGCAACTTGTTGTTGATTCCCATAACGAAGATTTGGATGATCACGCCAGCCGATTATAAGTTTGTGAAAATGGTTCATAGTACATGTGACGTAATTGACTAGGGAAATTTCCTACAGCATTAACACCCTCAGTTTCTCCCTCAAATGGAGTAGGGCAAGTATCAGTAGCATGCCCCACAACTTGACAGATTCCACATGGCCGCACCTGTTGGCCTAAAGCAAGTTGTTGTACTACTGCAGTTAATTGGGCCAATTGTTGACCAAGCTGATTAGCATTAGAGGTGCTCACTTCATTAGCTGATTTGGGTGGTGGAGTAGGATCTTGGCGAATGCCAAACTGTTGTGAGTTAGCAGCCATATTAGAAATCAAGTTTCTGGCTGCAGTAGGAGACTTATCAACTAGTGCACCCCCACTTATTGCATCAATCATACTCCTATCCAGTGATTGTAATCCTTCATAAAAGTACTGAATGAGGAGTTGTTCACTTATCTGATGATGAGGGCAACTAGCACACAACTGCTTAAATCTCTCCCAATATTCACTACTACAAAACTGAGCTTTCTCGACACCCAACCACGACAGTCAACTCTGTTGACTGTCGTAATTGCTTAGTGGGACTCTACGCCGACAGTTAAAAACTGTAGGCATAGAGACCAACGCCGATAGCTGATAACTGTCACCGTTGCTTTTGACTGTCGCTATTGACCCCAATACCGACAGTTAATTCGAGACCAATGCCGATAGTTAAAATGTGTCACTATTGACCCCAACACCGACAGTTAATTCGAGACCAATGCCAATAGTTAAAATGTGTCGCTATTGACCCTAACGCCGACAGTTAATTCGAGACCAATGCCAACAGTTAAAATGTGTCGTTATTGACCCCAACGCCGACAGTTAATTCAAGAACAATGCCGACAGTTAAACGTTGTCGCTATTGACCCCAACGACAACAATTAATAAAAGTCTAATGCCGACAGTCATAAAATGTCACCAAAATTCAAATAAAAAATTATAATTAATGAATAGTATAATTTTAAAAAGGGATATTTGCGGCATAAGTACCCAATGTTTGGGTTTTGTACGCGGCATAGACCCAATGTTTATTTTTAGTGGCAAAAGTACCCAAAGTCAGTAAAACTGTAATTCCGTCAGCCTCCTACGTTAGGTTCCGTTTCGTGATGACTGGACCAACACGTGTCACTTCGTGATTGGTCCAACTCAATAATATTTTAAAAATAATTATGATTTGGACCAATAAAAACGTGATACGTGTCTGCCTAACGGAATTACAGTTTTACTGACTTTGGGTACTTTTGCCACTAAAAATAAACATTGGGTCTATGCCGCGGACAAAACCCAAACATTGAGTACTTATGCAAACTAGATTTTTTTTGTTTCTAAATTTTTCATATTATTAACTTTTGTATTTATAATAATTTTTATATTAAAATTAAAATTTATTATTCTTTGACATATTTATAAAACTAACTATATTATTCTTTAACATATTTATAAATTTTGTATTAGTTAAAATAGAGTTGTTTTATTAATTGAAAAATATTATAAAAAATCAATGAATAGTATAATTTTAAAAATAAAGTAAATTATGTAAATATATATATATTTATAAAAATTATATATGTATTTATTAAAAAAAATTTAAAACTAGATTTTTTTTTCTAAATTTTTCATATTATTAACTTTTGTATTTATAATAATTTTTATATCAAAATTTAAATTTATTATTCTTTAACATATTTATAAAATTAACTATATTATTATTTAACACATTTATAAAATTTGTATTACTTAAAAAAGGGTTGTTTTATTAATTAGAAAAATATTGTAAAAAAATTAATGAATAGTATCATTTTAAAAATAAAGTAAATTATGTAAATATATATTTATAAAAATTATGTATTTATTAAAAAATTTTAAAACTAGATTTTTTTTTGTTTATAATTTTTCTTTTTATTAGCTTTTGTATTTATAATAATTTTTATATCAAAATTTAAATTTATTATTCTTTAACATATTTATAAAATTAACTATATTATTAATTATATCATTCTTTAACATATTTATAAATTTTGTATTGGTTAAAAAAGAGTTTTTTTATTAATTGAAAAAATATTGTAAAAAAATTAATGAATAGTATAATTTAAAAAATAAAGTAAATTATGTAAATATATATTTATAAAAATTATGTATTTATTAAAAACTTTTAAAACTATATTTTTTTTGTTTCTAAATTTTTCATATTATTAGCTTTTGTATTTATAATAATTTTTATATTAAAATTAAAATTTATTATTCTTTAACATATTTATAAATTAAATTAACTACGATGCTGATTGGTAACAATTAAAAAATAATTTTTTATTTAATTAATTAAAAATTTGACAATTAATATAAAATGTGTTTGGTAACTCTATTTTTATTTATTATTTTTTTAAATTTTAATTAAAATTTATTAAATTTTGAAAATAGAATTTTTTCACTTTCAAAATTTTTTTAAACCGTTTTCAACTTTTTTTTTCTCTCTTCTTCAAATCAACACCTCATATTTCATATTATTAAACAAAAAATAAAAATAAAAGTTATCAAATGCGTTTATTATTTTTTATTTTTAAAAACAAAAAACAAAAATAGCTACCAAACATATTTTTAGTTTTTAAAAATAAAGAAACAAAAATAAATTATATTTCTATTTTTTTTTTTAAAAATTAAAAAATAAAAATTTTACCAAACACAACCTATATTATTAACTATATTATTTTTTTAACTCATTTATAAAATTTGTATTAATTAAAAAAGAGTTGCTTTATTAATGAAAATATATTGTAAAAAAATTTAATATATAAATTTATTAGTTATAATTTTTTTTATTAATATATATATTTAAATAATATTTTATAAAAATGTATTAGAGTAATATCGACAATTAAAATGTATGAGAAAATAATTTTTTTTAAGGGGCAATCCCGACTTTCAGACTCTAAATTTTAATTTCCCCCCACTATTATCTTTTTCCCTCTTCCTCTTTCTTTCTTACAGCCGAAACGTTCAACCAGCCGCGTGCGACCATCACCACCACCTCTCACTCCTTACCCTCTCCCTTTCTCTCAGCCTTTCATCCACTCCCTCTCCATGTCTTATTCTTCTCCTCTCTTGCACGAATGGCAGGCCTCACAAACGAAGGGTCGAAGGGGTGACTGATGAACGACAGAGGTCAAAGGGGGCTCACGAACCAAAGGTAGTGGAGGACGGACGACGGCGAGTCCAAGGGTCACGAACCGAAGGGTCGAAGGGTCGAAGGGGTGAGTTCTTATTCTTTTTCTTTTGCTTTTGTGACTGAGTTTTTTCTTGATTTTTTTTGTTAATGCTTGTGGTTCTCATTTGTAGGTGGAGGTGTGTCTCATGGTGGCTCATTAGTTTGGCTCAGGAGCATATTCGCAAGGTACAATATTTCTTCTTCTTCCAATTTCATTCATTTATGTTGGGTCTGTTATGTTATAGTTCATTAGTTTCTGCGTGGTTTTAACTTTTTTCTCAAGTGGTTTTGATTTGAAATATTGAATATATAGAGTTTGATTGTTAATGATATACTGATGTTTGATTGTCTACTTTAGTTTCCTAATTAGTTTGATGATTATTTGAGTAGTTTAAATTGAAAGGTGAATATGGTCAAATCTCATTTGAGGAAATTCATATACTGTAGTCTTTTTGGATGAATTTATGGTGCTAATATCAGTGCTTGAAGCTGAATTTTTTTAATCAATTTTGCCAAAATTTAGTTTATTGTTTTGCTGTCTTGTTTGTTAAAAAGAGATGAAATTGACTAACTATTGAATCAAGTTAGCATGTTTTATGAAACGAAAAATTGGACATAATTTATATCTCTATAGAGTTTGGTACTTTTATTTTGTTTCATCTATTTTCTGCATATTGTGAACAAGAGCCGAGGGAATGGGGATGGGATCTCCATGTGATCTTTTTTAATCTGAGTTTTTTCTTGAGAAACTTCTATGACTTAGGTTTCCTCTCAAGTAAAACATTCATGGAATTTCCAATTGGATAATTAATTTTACTGAAATAGAATTGATAGAATTTTATGGTGATGAAGCTATTATTGTGACCAAGGCATATATTTTTGCAATATTTAATGAAAATTTGAAGCCTGGACTAACGTATGAGAGAAATTATTTTTGGAAGAACGCTTGAATGTTTTAATCCGTTGGAGCTATTCAAGCCGTTCAAGTGGCTTAATATATATGAATGCCATGAAATCAATCAATACCTGAAAACTTTTTGTTCTTTTTCGTACAATTTGTGAAAATTCATTCAATGCTTGAAAATTGTGTGAACTTTGTAACCTTGGCTCCATGATTATCCTTTTTCTGTTATACCTGTATAGGCTGGTTATTACAATAGTTTTATTAGTGTAAACCAAGCAGTGACACATGTTTTCGATAGCTTTTTCTAAAGAGTTCTACAGACTAGCCAATAATATTGCAGAAAAAATCATCTAAATCAGGTGCTGAGCTCATATTTCAAAAGAAATAGTAAATTGAATAACTGGACAGTAATACTAAGACCATCCTTTTTCTTTATTTATCTTAATTTGAGTAATTGCTTTTGGTTTCCATACCACCATTCAAGATATGTCATAAATGAACCTTATGTCTTACTATGCCATATCTCTGCACCAGAAGTTAGACCAAACATAGATCATAGCCAAGGCCTGAAGTATGATATTGAAGCTGAACGTTTACCAAGGCCTGCCCATCGATAGAATTGTATCAGAAAAAATAAAGGATTAATGGACGCCTTCTCCTCCTCCTTTGTCTCCAGCACCACTGCATTTTCCAACCAAAACTACATTCCTAATCTAAGTACCCTCAACTACTCCACTAAGCCTAATCATGACATCACCTCCGTTAGAATCGAAGACAAGCCTCCTTCTTCCACCACCACCACCATCAGCTAGCTATATGCATATATATGAGATATGTTAATCAGTTTGATATCATAGTGATCAATTTTATGAGTTTTGGAATTATAATGAATGTTTGTGTGTAGGCTAAATTCATATATATATATATATATAGTGTATTTAATGTTTGTAACGATTTGTGTAAATTTTTTAGTTTGACTGCTTATGATGGTCTTGCTTGTTTTTTTAAAGTATATTACTAAGCTTTTAAATAATGCCTTTGAGGTGTTTGAATGAATGATTCACTAAGATATATGTGAATAATTTCTTATCAGTGAGGAAATTGGATTTTTGGCCCTGAATTTTTTCTTAATTTGGCTCACGTTGATTATTTAAGAGTCCATAATTGTAAGTGTTAGTGTAAGACCCATGTATTTATGCTCTTTACCTATAAATATATATAAATGGCTTTATGAGTGTGAATGAGGTAAGTTTTAGTTATATATAGTAGGATGTGCTCTGTTCCATAATTTTTCAAATATTTCTAAAGAAATAGTTACAGAGTCAAATTGGACCAGTGAGTTAAATGATTTCAAGGAAGCATCATAGTATCACTTTTATATAATTAATTTATGATGTTTTGAAAATTTTTCTGACCATAGTTCATACTTATTATATAATAAATTGCCAAGCTTTTACTTTATTTTACAAGTAATTTATATAAAATAAATTAAATGCACTTCTTTATTTTTAACTCCATATTATCTTTAGATGTCTTGTTTAGTTATTCCTCTTTGGAAGTAAATGGGTTCAATAGAAAGAGATTGTGGGTTCTTTATCATCAGTATATTGACATTACTCTGGCTCTGCATGTGACACCCAGGTCTTCTGGGGAATCAAGAGACTTATGACTTCAAATTTTGTGAGGTGAGTCAACTTTAGATCTGTTTTAAAGCTTTTTTATTCATGGCCAAATTATTGAAAGCTCTTGAATATAGTATTATGGGTTTTTATTTATACTATCATAATTTATAAGTTATATATGTTGTTTATTTAATACATTGTTAATATAAATCTTGATGTTGAAGAATTCTGAGAACAAATTGCTCATTAGTATGCTAAAGAATATTCAGAAAAAGAAGTTTGTATCTACAGGGATGCCACAACCCTCTAGTAATTAATGCCAAATAGAGAGGACACAACTATGGGATTTGTTAAGCATGTTTGTGCAGTTTGTATTCTCCCACTCTAATTATGTACCTCTGCCTCTATGCAGTTTGCGTCCTCTTTTTTTTTTAGGAGCTATGGTAGTTGATCGGCCAACTAGTTATTGAAATTGCAAACATTATACTTGTTTTTGTTTTGCTAATCTATGCTCCAAATCATGTATATGTGACAAAGACACAAGCATTAAAAACAGATTGCTAATTGTGTCATATTGGACTCTTTATTATTAACAGAGGAGATTAGAAAGACAATCATTTATGTGTATGTAAGATCTCATGTTTTAGTTTCTTAAAAAGTGGTGCTTATTTTCCTTGGGTGTATTGTACTTTTCATCTCCCTATTCCTTGATGTTGTGAGTAACTGCTATTAATTCAAGTTTTCTAGACAAGTTGCAGGTTGCTGCTTCACTAACAAGGAAGGTGATGCTCATATACCCAATTACCCCAACTTGCCACCACAGTTAATTTGTCAGCTTCACATTGTGACTATGCATGTGAGTGTAATTGCTTTACCTCAGTTATGTACGTGGTTTATGCACTTCTTGTTCCTTGCATAATGTTTTGGTTCTATGGTGAATAGGCAGATGTGGAGTAGCGGTTGCCTTATCATCATTGAGTGGTTATTACCATTGTCTTTATTTTTTCCTTGGTATAATTCATGTCTTGCATGTGTATATATATAGATAAGTATTAAAATAGATTATCATGAAATGATCAGTAAGTCTAGTTAAGCTGTAAAATTTTATTTGTGTTTTTCAATATCAAAAGTTCTCAGTTTATTTATCATTGTTTTATGATAAATTGATGTGGATTCAGGGCTGGATTAAATTACTAAAAGATACGGTGTTGCAATTTTAAAGTGTGGCCAACCTTAAAGGTTCTACCATTATAGGTGAGATTCTATTTCACATTCTTATAAGGATATTGTTTAGTGTTATTATTTACTTTTAAAGATCTGATTAAATTATTTGTTTTTGTGTAAGTTTTTTTTATTAAACTGAGTGATCGTTTGGAGTTTGTACCAGCACTCTAGTTTCATATTTTATTAATGAATCAACATCCACATGCTAGCTTTTTCCATTTGTTGCTTCTTTATACTTCATAGCTTCTTTATAAGGTTTGAGCTATTTTCTTGCAATAAACATGACTGACATAAAGCAAAAATAAGGATTTCAGTATACTTTTAGTTTGATATACTTTTCTTTGAATTTGCAAAACTTTATGCAATCTATTACTTTGTTAGAAAGATTCTAGATGTGAGGCATTTGATGCACTTCATATCTGGTTAATAGATTTCTCTTCACACTACTACAAAAAAGGATTTTTAGGACTAGCATTGCGAGTCCTAAAAAAGTTTTTAGGACTCGCGGAACGCGAGTCCTCTATTTGAGAGCCTTAAAAACTAAGGTTTTTTAGGACTCGCGTAAAAGAATGTTTTTAGGACTCGCGTTGCAAGTCCTAAAAAATATGGTTGAGTGCCTTTAATTAAGTTTTTAGGACTTGCAACGCGAGTCCTAAAAAATCTGGTGCGAGTCCTAAAATATCTAGTTGAGTTCCTTTAATTAAGTTTTTAGGACTCGCATCGCGAGTCCTAAAAAATCTGGTGCGAGTCCTAAAAAATCTGATTGAGTGTCTTTAATTAAGTTTTTAGGACTCGCATTCCTAAAAGAATGTTTTTAGGACTCGCAATGCGAGTCCTAAAAAATCTGATTGAGTGCTTTAATTAATTTTTTAGGACTTTGCATGCACTTAAAAGTAATTTTTTTTTAAAAAAAAAATGTAGCTACAATTTTCATTTTGATTTAGAAAAAATGTATCCCTTTGAGTGTCCAAAATGTATTATATATGTTAGATTTCAAAAATTTCAAAAGAAAATACAACAAAATAATTTTTTATTAATTACTAAAAAATATAATTTCAATATTTAGTTTACTCGGCTTACAAAATCATATTACATGATAGTTTATACTACAATCAAATTCTATTATCACCAAATATTAAACAAGAAATGTATACAAAGTTAGTGAAATATATTTTTTATTCTAAAAACTTCAACTACTAATGTTGTCTAGTATTGCGCCAAAGAAATGCATCTCAATATAGACCTGCACATTATAAAAAAGTTCTTTAATACACATCTTGCACTGAAAATAGAAAATTAAAACATAGTAAAGTACACATCTTGCACTGAAAATAGAAAGAAAAAAAAAGCCAAACATAGTAAAGACACATCTTGCACTGAAAATAGAAGAAAAAGAGAAAAGCCAATATGTCACCATCTATAAAAAATCGGACAGCATATCCCTTAATTTACTAGCCTAGCTATTTGTTACATTCAACACCAACATGTCAAACAAATCAAATAGCACACAGATTTTCAACCATATAGTAACACCCTTTCATCTTTTCATTAATCAATAAAACAATGTAATAATATGTCTAGCTAGAGAATATATGACACTAGCTATATATTAAACTGCACCAATAATAAAAAATAATGTCAAAGATTACCTTATAACAATAATTCTTGATATAATATAATGATAATTTCCATCTCCAAGAGTCAATTTAATAAGAGATCGCTCATATGGATGAATAGTATGTCTCTTTGGAAAACTCTCCATGTAAGTCCTCAAAGGAGCTGCCAATTCCTGAAGACAGAGAAAGAAAGCAATATGTCAAAAAATTTACAGAAGAACCACTCTCCTTCCCTCTCAACCTCACCAACTACCAATATTTATGTAGAAAGTGCAAAACATATTACTATTCAGAGTATTTAATGGGTGATGATACTTTAAATTATAAATGACAAATGGAAGTTAAGAACAAACTTTCATCAGCGCATCAAGCTGCTTTGCACCGCTATTTCTCTCTCGCTTTGCAATGTTGGCAATGCCTATGTCATAAACAAGCTAGTTTAGCAGCAGGAGCTATAAACAGAGTTCCATCTAATCCCTTTATGTGCAGTTATGTCAACAAGAAACCACCCAAAACAATTACCCTTAGTTGAAGAAACTCTCTTGGCCTTCTTTATTGCTGAGTAAAGAATATCAAAAGATTGCATCACCATGGGCAGCTTTTGAAATGCACCAACTGTTTCAAGCTTCTCTGGTAATTTTTCCTAAATTAATAGCAACAGAATTACATCACTACAAAAAACTTAACTTTTAGTCACAGCCATTTAGTGAAAAAATATATGTATATATTCAGAAGTTTATATATTGTTCAAATACCCAACACCAAGGCTTGAGGATGATCAAACACAGTGCAGAAATCAAAACAACACAAGCAATTTTTTCCTAGTTCAGCTCCATGAATCGTACCTACATCCAACTAGAGCTCATCCACACAAGAGTCCCTTAATCCACTATAAACCAATAAGAACAATACAAACCTAGCCAAAGCAATTTGTCTTTGGCAACTCTCAATCTCTAAACAAACCCCTTTGTGAAAATGTAACTCTCAAAGCAAGATACCAATATAGAGAAAATCTCTCTCTTACTTCTCTCTGTTTATGTCTCTAAGAAATACAAGTCACACAAATTAGTTTTTAGAAACAAGTCAGACCTATATATATTAAAGGCTGAGACTTATGGACATAGACCTAAAACAATGGATTTAAAGGGCATAAAATGACAACATATGGTATTTGTTACAAATATCTTGGTTATGTATGACTATGAGAATTACTTACTACAAATTCCAAATATACATATATTTATTTGTATATACTCTGGCAGAATATATACAAATGGTTACTGAAGTATTTTGTTGAACCAGATAGCAAGAAGGAAGCCATCTTTTTGGATTTGTTGGAAGCCAAAAGCAAAATCTCCAGATGGAGATTGCCATGACTCATTTTTGGTAAGTTGCGCAGTGAGTGATGAACCCAAAGATATGTTCCTTTGAGTTTGATCAACACTAATAGTGCTGCTGATAGAGGAGAGCAGCATCAATATAAATAAGCTAAGATATATTGTATGTGAAGTAGTACTCATTTTTGTGTTCTAATGTAATGGAAGTATAAGAAAAACTACACATCTACCTACATATATATATATTATATTTGTGTTGGTAATTCCATACTTAATAATGGTGACTACTTAATTTCAAAATCTCAGAAGAAGAAAAGTCTATTTATTTAATATGGCTTTGATTTTTGGTGCCCTGTTTTTCTATGTTAATAAATGTCCATGTGGACTTTGAACACATTTGCTTAATGTATTTTATATGTTGTAATGAGCAATTGAAACACAGATAAAAAAAAGTATCAAAGATGGATAAAAGACCAAAAAAGTTTCTAAAGAAACAGCAAATAATTTGAAGATAAGGGTAAAAAAGAAAAAGAAGAATGCAAACCTTTCATATCAATCACCAAAGCCAAAAGCAAAATTCAACATCAAGTATATGTTAGCATGGTTTAATAGTTGAAGATTCTTCATTGGGTCCCAAACTTGCAATTAAGTTTATTGTTTTTGACTCTTATGACTAAATTCAAGCTGAGCCTGAGTCAAGACAACAGTCACCTCCAACCAAACACTCACATACAAACAAATTCATTGATCAAAATCATACATAAACCAAATTCAACAAACCCAAGTTCAAAGAAGGTACCAAATCAATAACTATCAATTTGATTCACTCTTTTTACAAGTCTTTCACAATTTTCAAATAAGATCATGAGACAGAAGAAATTCATAGAAATTCAATTCAATAACTTTCAAACACCTGCCACTCCAAAAGTCTTATAAATCTACAATTTGGCAAAAATGAAACAAATTTGATCAAACAATTTTAATAATCAAAGATACCCCAAAAAACAACACATCAAAATCAAGAAAAATGAAATTGTCAAAGGAAAGAAGAGATTTTGAGACAGGGCAAGAATTAAGAAATGTTTTTAATTAACATACCTGTGGTTTTTAATAATGATATATTATTGGATAAATTATTTAAAAAATCGATCTCATGTGGATATGGCACATACTTCCGGTTCCAAGAGTTACATGCGGATTAAAGTTGATGAGGTATGCATTATATTTTATTGAATTTTATGTTAAGTTAAAAATGTGCCTTAGCTGTAGCTTTATTCAAATAATTTGGTTTATGGGTTTTGGATTTGAGTAGTGTGTGAAGATGTAAATGAGCTTTGAAGAAAAATATGTAAAAGTCTGTCTCTGCAAACAAATACATGTTGAAGTAATAATCATACACAGAATAAAGCAAAAGAAGATAAAAAAAAAAGACAAAACATGGATTCAAATGGTTCATGTTTAAGAAAAAAATTAATGCTTTGTTGCTATAGGTCCAACACTCAATTCAAGTATCATGCCTTACCTCTGTTGCACTTCTTGTTACTTGAAATAGGTATTCATGTTCAGCATGTATACTTCCTATTCAAGTTTTTGCATCACAAGCTACACTTATAATACTCCAAGCATAGCTTGAGGGGGCTTTTAGTACATAAGTTAGTTGACAGTCAGGATTGTTAGTTATAGAATTAATTTGTTAGTGTCAGTTGGTCTTGGTGAGAATTAATTGTTAGCAATCTGTTAGTGTCAATTGATTTTAGTGAGCTAGCATATAAACCTCTTTCTTTCTACGCATTTTCTATTATTCTTTTCTTACTAATAATTGTTTCATCCCTAAGCTTCCTAAATCTTCCATTGTACTTTACATAAATCAATAAAAATCTTTAGCAACTAGATCATATCTTTAATTGAGCTTTCATCAATTTTTTCCTTCTTGTCTTTGCCTTCTCATTTCTTATTATATATATATATATATGTGTAAAAATATATAAATAAAAAAATTGGTGAACTTATCCAAAAGGGGTGATGATGATGATGATTAAGATGTATGCATATATGTGTGTGTGTGATATATAGCAAAGACCAATAATGGGATGTAAGAGACAGAAGTGAAAGAAAACATATTAATGTGTAGTAGGAGTGGTGAAAAGCCCCAATGAAGGAACATTATTAAGCAAGGCTTTTGGAATGATTATTCATTGAAATTTGGAGTGTTCCACTAAAACAATTCTAATTAGTACTAATATTAAGGCTAATTCTGAACCAAATCCATTTAAAAAATCTGCTTTCAAAACAATAGAAAAAAGAAACAATATCTCATGATAGTAAATTAGTTTCCTAACAGAATATTACCTTCTATTGTTAAAAGAAATGACAGTTCCTCCATCCCTATTGCCAATAAACTATTGATTTAGTTCTTTCTAAAAGATGACATGAAAATAAAAACATCAATGGACAGTTGAAGCTAAAAAAAATAACCTACTATTATTATTTTTCATGAACCTGAACCTTTTAACCAATAGGGGGCGCTAAAATGTATTCGATAAACAACCAGCCAAGAAGAAACAAAGAGAGAGACTACGAACCAAACTTGAAACCTGTTTAATCATAACTTGCAAGCTAGCTTCTCAAGTCCCATCCTCAATTTTCTGAAATTAGAAAGATTATACAGAAACAATTAGAAGAAAATTACTACACTTAACTTTCTTTGATAATATTTTCTCTAATTAATCCGCTAGACAACTACATACAAATATATTAGAGCATTAGATCATATATAAATCTTTATGATTACAGTTATTATATTAAAACTACCTATTCATGCTATTTTAGATCATATAACTATAAACCCAGCTACACAATTTATCATCCCTTTATGCTTTCTTTAGTTCTCAAGATTGCATATTAGAATCAATCAAGTTTTCCATAGTCTGTAGCAATACTATGGGAAGCAGCCATTGTGTAAAACTTCTCAGTATTTTCTAAAACCTGAAGACTAACAGAAGCACTCAAGTTTTCTTCCCAGAGCTCCTGAAAATGGTAAAGTTATTAGCCACCTAAAAGTAAAATATGACTGAACAAATTCAGAATGGGGTTGAAGCTTCAAGAGACAAAAATTCCCCATTGGCATAAATTTCAATGCTCTTAGGGTGAAAATGTTCATAACCATTCAGCAGCAATGCAGATCACCATTAGAAAAATAAATTAAACTCAAATATAGGTCAACAGAACCAAGAGGTATCACAATGTCTCAAACTTCCTTTTGGATGTGCATTGTAAAAACAAAGTAAGATCAAGTCACCAGAACTATTATGAAAACAAAGTAAGATAAATGAAGTCAAAGAGTAGAAGCACGCATACCTATCAAGCCTCTGAGTTGTCCAGCCCCAACGAGCCACCAAGCCTCCGCGCCGTCCAGCCCCAACGAGCCCCCAAGCCTCCACGTCCTGCCCAGCCCCTGCACCGTCGAGCCCAGCCCTCGAGCCACCAGTCGTTGCTGTCAAGCCCAGTCCCGAGCCACCAGTCATTGCTGTTGAGCCCAGCCCCTAGCCCCCTGCTGCCGAACAGCCCGACCCCGACCCCGACCCCCTTGCCGCCGTCGAGAGAGAGAAAGAGGGCTTCGGAGAAGAGAGCTTCGGGGAAGATAGAGGGAAAAGAGAGGGAAAAAAAGGAAGATAGAGGGGAAGAGGGAAGATGGAGCTCGGGGAAGATAGAGGGAAAAGAAGGAAGATGGAGGGAAAGAGGGAAGAGCTTCGGGGAAGATAGAGGGAAAGAGGGTTTCAGTTTTTTTTTTTTTTTTTTAAATTTTCTTATTTATTTAATTAAAAAATATATGATATCTAATATATAAATTCTTTTTAGTTAACTAAATTTCTTTTTATTTAAATTAAAAATATTTTGTGTGTGACTGAAATAAATCTCAAATGTGTATTTTGACCCTATATTTTTTAAACAATGAGACAATTTTAAGGACTTGCTTTGAGAGTCCTGAATACTCTATTAGCCCAAGTGTTTTTAGCCCAAGTGTTTTTAGGACTCCCAAAAGAAGTCCTTAAAATTGTTAAGTAAAACACTCATTTTTTAGCCCAGATTTTTTTAGGACTCGCATATTTTTTTAGGACACTCATTGCGAGTCCTAAATTGTGTTTTTTCAGGACTCTCAATGAGTGTCCTAAAAACTCCATAAATATTTTTAAGGACTTGCATTTATGTGTGTGTCCTAAAAAAGTGTCCCGTAAAGGGTATTTTGTAGTAGTGTCACCTGTAACTTATTTTCTTTTGTTTTAGTTGTCATTTTTTTAATCAAATGATGGGCTATTGACATAGCTAATTTTTTATTGTAACCACACTCAGTTCTGAACCTATAATGGCTTCATGCCAAGTATGATTACATCTATGGAACCATGGAGAATTTGTTAGATGCTTTAGTTCTAATGGTTCTTTTGCAGCACTTTTTCTTTGAAATACCAACTGTTCCAGAATAAATTGTTGTATATTGTATCATTGTGTATGCATTTTTTTTAATAAAGAGCTACAACTTTTAGTGTTTCAGGAACTAAAGAAAAAGAGCACAGCAGTTGCTGCACTCAAGTCACTTCAACATAAATTTGAGAAATACAAGATAGAGTTGAACAACTCGAATAAGAATACTCGAGTATGCTTATAACTTGTTCATGTGGCACAGAACTAGTTACTTATAAATTGAGATTATATTTGTACCAATATGATGAAATATATTTTGATTAAGTTTGTTATGTAATTTTTGTCTTTGTAATATGTAAATTTGGTTTATTTTTTGATTGTTGACTGTTGTTGGTGTAATAAATTTATAAAATTATTGAATAAAAAAGTTTATAAGTTTTTTTTCTTTCATTAGAAAGTGTTAGAAATAATCAAATATAAATTTAATGTTACCAATGTTAATCTAATTTAATTTTTGATGTGCATTCTTTTACTACAATTGTTGCGTTGATTTTGAAACCAAGGGGCACTGGCAACATATTTGCAATGTCCTATGGTGTGGAAACTTTGCAATAGTTAAAAATTGTCACCATTGAGAGCCAATCACGATACCTAATAACTGTTGGCGTTGCCAGCAATGGTGACACTTATTAATTGTCGGCGTTGCCAGCAACGGCGACACGTATTAACTGTCGGCGTTGCTAGCAACGACGACATGTATTAACTGTCGGCGTAGCTACCCCTACGCCAGCATAGGCAAATACAACAGTTAGTCGACTGTCGTCGTTGCTCAATGGCGACAGTTAAAAACTGACGAGAAAACCCGTTTTTGTAGTAGTGATTCATACAAAGACTTTCCTGTATATTGCCTTAGACCACAGATCTCTTTCCTGATGCTTCCAACTTTAGATGTTGGAAAATATCGCTCCAGAAATATAGTTTTCATACCATTCCAGGTTTCAACAGTACTAGGTGGAAGATAGTACAACTACTTTTTAGCTACATCCTTTAGGGAGAAAGGAAAAGCTTGCAGCTTAATTTGTTCTTCAGTCACTGTAGCAGGTTACATACTAGAACAGACAATATGAAACTCCTTCAAATGTTTATTCGGGTCCTCACCAGGCAACCCATGAAAAGAAGGCAATAAGTGGATGAGGCCCGACTTCAACTCAAAGTTAGCATCCAAAGGTGGATGCTGGATGCAAAGCGGTTGTTGGTCACGATCTGGCGCTGCCAACTCTTTCAATGTCCTTTGCTGGGCCATTATTCTATAGGATCGAACTGAATCGTCAGAATTAGATTCGTTGTTAGACGGTAATGACACTTTAACAGGATTGACTTGTGGAGCAAGACGTTGAAAGAGTGGATTATCGATGATAGTCCTTGAAGAACGAGAAGCTGACGATGACTCAAGATATTGTTTAAGCCTAAATAACCTTTCTTGGGTATCGTCTTCACCAAACATATACACCTGACAATGCCATAGTAAAAACTAATTAGTCACAAATAAATAAATTTGAATAATAAAGAGAATAGCAATAGTCCCCGGCAACAGCGCCAAAAATTTGATGGTTGTCGTATACTACAACAAATTTAACAATGATTTTTCTTTAAATATTTGCAATTATTTTGGTATAATAGCAAGCACAGGTCGAACCCACAAGGATTATCGTTCACTTTATTATTCAATAATTAACACTAAACTTAAAAGGGAGATTTAGATTTTGAACTCAAAATCAAATAACATAAACTAAAAAGCAAATAAAAATTGATATTACGATATTAGGAAACAGTTAAAGGTTAATCTCCACCCTCAACAATCATTCATAATCACTAATAATAAATATTAATCCAATTTCTCAATTAAACTAATAACCCTGCAGATAACGCTGAAGCAGATAATTATCCTAGTCTCCCAATTATAAGTAATCAAGGCGAAGCGCTCAATAATTAACTCTTTTAGCTAAGCAATAAATCTATGAAGCATACAATCTATTTAACTTAGATAAAGCATTAAGTCCTATGGAGACAAGTTAATGTAGGCAATACATTAATGAAACATATAATTCATCTAACCTAGGTTCTATTTTTCATCACAATCAATAATTCTTTTGACATCACTATCAATTGCAATTTATCACATACACTTGGAATCCTAAACTATTAGGTGAGTAGTAATTCTAAGATGACAATTGAACAATGTAAAACCTTAATTAGTTGGCCACCTAACTAGAAATCACAAAATCCATAACATTCAATTGGAAAAATAAAAACAATTTAATATTGAGAGAAATTAAAGAATAATACTCATTATCAACAATTAAGAATTCATGTCTTGGGTTTTGAATTAACCCTTAACCTAAAAAGAACCTACTCCATAAATAGTAATCATAATCACAAACATAATTATAATTAAGATTAAAGAGATTAAAGGAAGAAAATAAACTAGAATGATGAACAATAGTGTTGTAGTCTTCTCTCCAGTCCTTTCTGAGTCTTTTTCTCTCATAAATCGTAATAAAAACCTCATCTAAAATTAATAATCCTAATAATCCTTTATAGTCTCAATTAAATTCTAATTAAAAATCTGAAAACGATGTCGCAAGCCGCGGCCTGGAAAATGCATGCCCCTGCCTAGAACAAAATATATTCAGAAATTGATCACGCAGGCAGCGGCCTGAAAAAATTGGGCAGCGGCTTGAAAAAACTAAGCAGGCCTGTATAGAACAAAAAAATCTGAAACGCCAATTCCATTTAAAGTGCCACGACCTGAATTTTATAGGCTGCGACCTATCCTCAATTTATTCATTTCTCAACCTTAGAAAGCTTGTACGCTGCTGCCACTTCAATATTTCAATCCTGAAAGCCTAGAATGCTTCAAAAACTTCATTTTAACCTTATCTCAACGAGTCCTTTTCAACCTATAATACATAAACTATACTTGCCATCAAAATGTCAGATTTATAATCATAAAATGCAATGTAGAAAATATATTGTAGAAACATAAAATTACGTTAAAACTACTAAAAATGCTATCATAGCACAATCAAAGCATGAAAAAACTTATCAAATATTAATATAAAAATGACCTTATTAGTCAACAGAGAGGTAGAGTGAGAGAGACGAGAGATAGAGAGGGGAGAGAGTGGGGAAGATGAAGAAGAAGAAGGGACTAGGCGTGAAATATCTAGTTGTCGCAAATAATTTAAAAACGTAGTCGCGAATAAACAACACGACGTTGTTTCACTAATATCAAAAACCCTATTTTTTGTTTTTTTTTTGTTGGGACTTCAACTAACTTGGTGTAAATAGGAGTCCCAAAATTAGCTCGAGAATTGCTCCCAACCAATATATTCATTATTTTTGGTGACAATGTTCGCCGCAAATAATGAAATACAGTTGCAATTAACACAAAAAGGCACCAAAATTTCTCGCAAAAAAAATCTATTACTAGTTGCCGCCAATATAATCTAAGTTGCTGCAAAGTGGTGTCCCGAATAAAAAAAATTTGCTGTACCCAATTTTTGCGACCATAATTAATGGTTTATGCAAATACAACCTTTATTTGCAGCAAAATTATGTCGCTGCTAAAAATTATTTTTATTGTTGTGTGTATACAGAGGTGTTAAAAAAACGATATGCTTTCGGCCACCAACGACCATGGAGACAAACTAATTAAGTCATGCTCCTTGCCTTAGTCAATCTAACTTGGTACTTCTCATGCTGTCCATGTCTTTATTTCTAGTTGAGATTAGACTATAAAATGTTGACCTCTTTTCATTATGTCATACTCACTACTCATAATCTTCCCTACTAACCAATATGGAGCTATCTCTCCAAATATTAACACCTCTTTCTCTATTCACTTCTGTAGTGGTCTTTCTCTACTACGTTTACGTTTTACTCGGATTTAAGACAGCAAAAAAGAGCACAACTACACATCAGGAGGCTCCAGAGCCGTCCGGCGCATGGCCAATCATTGGCCACCTCCACCTTCTTGGTGGCGAGGACCAACTTCTCTACCGAACCCTTGGGGCCATGGCCGACAAACATGGTCCGGTGTTCAACATCCGGCTCGGAACTCGCCGTGCATTCGTTGTCAGTAGTTGGGAAGTGGCGAAAGAGTGCTTCACCATCAACGACAAGGCGCTCGCCTCGCGGCCCACCACTGTAGCGGCCAAGCACATGGGCTACAACTACGCCGTCTTTGGTTTCGCGCCGTACAGCCCCTTCTGGCGCGAAATGAGGAAGATTGCCACGCTAGAACTCCTCTCCAACCGCCGCCTAGAGATGTTCAAGAACGTCAGGATTTCAGAGATTAGCGTCGGGATTCAAGACCTGTACAGTTCATGGGTTCAGAACGGTTCGCGTCCAGTTCTCGTGGAGTTGAATCGTTGGTTAGAAGAGGTGACTCTTAATATGGTGGTGAGAATGGTGGCGGGAAAACGTTATTTCGGGGCATCAGCCGCGAGCGAGGATAGCGGCGAAGCAAGACGGTGCCAGAAGGCAATAAGTGAGTTCTTTCGTTTGATTGGGATATTTGTGGTTTCGGATGCGCTGCCGTTTCTATGGTGGTTGGATTTGCAGGGCCATGAGAAAGCAATGAAGAAGACGGCTAAGGAGTGGGATAGCATACTAGAAGGGTGGCTTGAGGAGCATCGAAAGAAGAGGGCTTGTCGAAAGGGCAAAGCCGAAGAGGACCAGGACTTTATTGACGTTATGCTCTCTCTTCAGGATGAAGGAGGCCTCTCCAATTTTCAGTATGATCCCGCAACCAGCATCAAGTCTACCTGTCTGGTACGTACGTACGTTCTGATCATTTTAATTTATCAAACACTCATCACCATCTCTCTTTTCCTCAAAATCAAAATCAAAATATATAGAGTATTACTATTTGGCACCTTAAGGTACTCAACATCACATGAGGTGCCACCTTGTGATTGGTTAGCGATACATCATAATCTTTATTAAAATCAAATAAATAAGTAAGATCCGATATTAGATTACGATATTAGATTACACTTATAGCGATATGTCATCTACTTATAGTGTTGGACACCAATGGTGCACCTGCAATTCTCAAATCTATAGCCTACATATGACAATTTAATGCTATTAGCGTAGTGAGAAATAATTTTTATATATATTTTTAAAACGGTTTTTACAATTTTCTTTAAATACTATCGATATGTGATGTTACTTAAAAAAAGAAAAAAAGAAAAAAAAAGCATCACGTTGCATGCTATTTAATATAGTAGCATCACGTTTCATGCTCCTTCTTTAGTGATTAATTGGTTTAATATATCAACTAATCAAAAAAAAAATTAAAGAGTAGCATATAATATATATTTCGAAAATAATATTTATCTCAAATATTATACATTTTAACAGAAAAAAAAAATTTATGGACAAACATAAATAAACATGACATCTCTCAAGGACGAAGGCCTAAGTTTACTTTAAGAGGAGTCAAAAGGCAAAAAAAATTGAGGGACCTAATTGCTTAATTTTTAAAAAAAAATTAGGAATTATTATTAAAAAAAAACAAATACTATATTAATATATTTTTTTTCTATATTTCGGGAGAGCCGGGGGACAAAGCTCCCTCCTTTGACAAGTGCCTCCATCTATCCTGATAATTCTAAATACATATACCTTAGTCAAAATACTATATATTATAAAAAAAGACAAAATACTATAATAATCTAAAATTATATATCTAAATTAATATTTCGTAGAGAAAAACATATGCCTCATGTCATGCCAAATAATATATACCATAGTGAAAAATATATATACAGTATAACTTTCATCAATTAATACCTAATTAATTAATAATATCAAAATTAAAACATATTTTTGTTCGGACATAATATTATTAATTTATAGGGGCTTTATCGTACCTTTAAAAGAGAGAGAAAAGAAGAATCAAGAATAAGAGAGGACGAGGAGTATAAGAGAGAGGGGAAACAAAATTAACAAAGAGAGCAGTGGGAGTGGGAGAATAATAAAGAGAGTGGGGAAAAGGCAAATTCAGAAAGAAACAAAAGAAGGAAAGAAGAATCGAGTGGAAAAAAAAAGTAAAGAGAAATATAAAAAAGTGAATAATGAAAGAAGAGTGAAGAAATACAATGAGAAAGAAATTAGAAATTGAGAGACAATGGGATAGGTATTGGCATGGTTTTTTTTTTTTTATATATATATTTATATAGTCTATATATATAAATATTTCAGTAAATTGAATATATTAGTAAAAACAATTGGATAACACATCGACATTATACACATTTTTAATGGAAGGACCACAATATATTGCTCTTATTAGATGGCTGTACTATAATTTTAAGATGAGTCATTGATTTGTATCTCTACATTTATTTATTAAGATAAGTTTTAAAATATATGATTTTTATATTATCAATGTGTAAATATATGAGAGTTTATACTTTTTTTTAATTTGTATGAGAAATTTATTAAAAAAAATAATAAAATAAGAGAAACATAATTAATAGTTAACTAAAATATAAAAATGTCACATTCTTTATAACTCATTCTAGAAAACAGAAAAATTATATTTTATATTAAAAGAAAAGGAGAAAAAAAAAGACAATTATTTTGGGACAATCATATTAAAATTTACTATGTAGGCACTTATACTAGGAGGGAGCGACACCACAGCAGGGACTGTAACATGGGCGATCTCATTACTAATGAACAATACTCGAGTGTTGAAAAAGGTACAAGAAGAGTTAGACCTCCACGTGGGCAGGGATCGGCAAGTTGAGGATTCTGACATTAAAAATCTGGTCTACCTTCAAGCTATTGTAAAAGAAACCCTTCGCCTGTACCCAGCTGGGCCCCTCCTAGGGCCCAGGGAAGCCTTGGAAGATTGCACCGTAGCGGGGTACCACGTTCCAGCTGGCACTCGCTTAGTGGTTAATGTGTGGAAGATTCAAAGAGACCCGAGGGTTTGGTCAAACCCTGAGGAATTTGAACCGGAGAGGTTTCTCACAAGCCATGCCCACGTGGACATGAGAGGTCAGCAGTTCGAACTCATTCCATTCGGGTCGGGTCGTCGGTCATGTCCCGGCGCGTCGTTTGCACTCCAAGTGCTCCACCTGACGCTCTCTCGTTTACTTCAAGGGTTCGAGTTCAAGAATCCGTTGCGTGGGCCTGTTGACATGGGTGAAAGCCCAGGTTTGACTATTCCTAAGGCCACCCCACTGGAGGTTCTTTTGACTCCTCGTCTCTCCCGTGAGCTCTATGGACTTTAGCAAGGGTTGGAAGTTAATAGAATAAAGGTCATTTAGGTGATCTGATTAGTAGACTCTTATTGATTATCTATTATGTTTATGATCATTACGCAAAGCTTTTTTCTAAAAGAACTCATGATTTCGAACTGAGTGTTGTTATTTGGCACCTTAAGGTGTCCAACACCACATGAGGTATCGACTCTTATTAAATTCAAATAAGTGGGATCTGATATTTGATTGCACCAATAACAGTATACCACCTACTTGTAATATTGGGCACCAATAATGCCCCTTAGCAATTCTCTTTCAAATTTTAAGACCACCCAACCCTGTAGTATCCTAAGATTTACAAAGACAGGAATGCTTTCTCTTTTTTTATTTATCCATCACATCCGTGGATAAGCTTAATTTTTACCGAATCTTTTGACTAAATTATTTATCCTTATCCAGGATAAATTAATTTCCAAGACCGTTTTCAATTAATTAACTGTATGGTAGGGCCAAATAAGAAGAATTTAGAGGAGACTAGACGTTGGTGATCACCATTATCCATATTTAAATGAAATGATTATGAGTGATATTCCGTTTCTCACCGACAAAGGCTTAGAGACGATCAACTCACTAAATCACAGTCATATAAATATAAATATATTAAAAAAACATCTTTTGTAAAGTTAATAAGAAAATGTATTAATGATATGTACATTGCAGCTAAATATGCACTAAAATATTGAGAATTGCTAAGTGTACCGTTGGTGTGCAAAAAAAAAAAAAAATGACATACCGTTATTAGTGAAATTCAATATTGGTCCCACACGTTTTAATTTAATAATTATTATAAGATGTCACTTCTTGTAGTGTTGAACATCTTAAAAGACCAAATAACAATACTTTAAAATATTACACACAAATGTGATCATCTTAAATAGATGTGCTTGGTTAAGAAATGTGTGTTAAACAAAAGTTAGCAAACTCAACATATATATACCTAACCTACTATAGCTCTAGTCCAAGTGAATCGATCATGGACTTCCTCATTCTCCGTTATCTAGATACGACCATAGTAGGATGTATCGCCGCACTTGCCTTTTTCTTCTTAGTACTAAACCAAAAGAATAAGCATGAGTCAAGAATTTGAAATAACATCTCTATTACTAAACCACCCTGATGGTTTGTGAATTTGGGATAGAGAAAATAGTGATGATTTGTTGTAGTTTAGAATATTTGATGAGTAGTAGTAGTGACTAGAGTAGTGATGGGTTATGATATTATAGTTGATGTTGTTGAGTGGACAAGTGAAAAAATTTGGGTTTGTAGGAGTAATGTTTATGTTTTAGAGAGTAGAGGATAGTAGAAAGTAGTAGAGATTTATTGATGGTTTTTTATTTCTGGTACACCATTTGCTAACCATGATGGGGTATTTATAATGGCTAGCCTACTTTACATTTGTGGCTAGAATTACTTGTTCTAGATCCTTCTTTTACTAGAAGGAATATTAACCACACAAATTTTCTTGTTTTTCAAGCATAACTAGAATGTTCTAGACTTAAATTTTCTAGAAATGCTTATAAGAAATTCTAGAGTAATCTAGTTCTACAAATATCTAGAAAATTCTAGAGTAAAGTATTCTACAAATGTCTAGAATATTCTAGAGTATTCAAGAAATGTGTAGCAACTTCTAATACTCCTCCTTGGTACACATTTCAGTAACTCCAATCATATCTCGTAGTTGCTCGAACTTTTCTCTTGGTAGTGCCTTTGTGAAAATATCTGCTAACTGTTCTTCAGTCCTGCAATGCTTGAGTTCTATTTCTTTGTTCGTTTCAGCTTCTCTGATGAAATGATACTTGATGCTTATATGCTTTGTTCTGCTGTGAAATACAGGATTTTTGGCCATTGCAATAGCTAATTTGCTATCGCAGTAGATCTTTGTAGCTTCGTCTTGTGATTCTCCCATGTCTTCAAGTATTCTTTTCAGCCATATAGCTTGGTTTGTAGTCATTGCTGCAGCAATATACTATGCTTCAGCTGATGATTGTGCAACTGTCGCTTGTTTCTTTGATGCCCAGGAAAATATCTCTGATCCAATTGTGAAAGCATATCCTGATGTACTTTTCATGTCGTCAACTGATCCTGCTCAGTCACTGTCTGTGTAGCCAATGAGTTTTGACTCTTGCGTGACTCCATACCATATTTCGTAGTTCTTTGTTCCTTGCAAGTATCTAAGGACTCTCTTGGCTGTTCCGTAGTGAACTTGACTTGGACTGTGCATGAATCTTGATAGGAGACTGATTGCATACAGGTAAGTTTTAAGGGTGTTATGTCCTACGCAACTCTTCTTGTTGGGCTTTGGCTCATGGGTACTCTGTGCTACAGGTAAAGGCAAAGATGTGGTTATAGCACAATGAGTTGGAGAGCTTTGGTGGAGGGCGTACATGCCAAGGATTTAACGACCGTAATGGGTCGAGCCTATCAGGGAATTTATTATGATTTCAAATAAAGTTTTATTGTTAGATTCAAATGTTTGTTTTATTTTATTTATTTACGATAACTACGAAAATCCAGAGTTTCTTTTCTTTTTAAATGATCAATTTGTTAGTCACATTTAATTACTTTATAATAAAATGTGTTTTATTTTAAAATTATTTATTGTATGGGTCAGTTAACGTCTCAAGAAATTGTGGCGTTATTGTTTTGTATCAGAGCAAAGGTTTTGTTTCCTGTAGACTGTACTAGCATGTACTCTTGTCACTGAAGACAAGCTCGACTTATTGCACAGTAAGCTTTACTTGAGTTTGTTTTGGTTATGTGACTGTTTTCCTTATGTGTTTTAGTGCTTTATTTGCATGTATAGAGTAGCTAGTATGGCTTGTGTGCTTAGAGTCCATAAGGTTCGTCTGAACAAGACTCAACGAAGAAGGCTAGCAAAAAGGATAAGAAAGTTATGAAGGATAAGGATGCGACGTTTTGCGAAATGGAACATCCAAGAGTTAGTGGATCATTGTGTGACAGTCAACCATCGCATTCAAGATGTGGTATGGGAAGGAGGACTGTTAAGCGGAAAAGAGAAGTATGAAGTGTTCAGAGATGCGATTTCTTCAAGAAGGATGCAAGAAGAACTTCAAGCAGTATGGAAGCAGGTGCAAGATATGGCTTTGGAAGGCGTTAAGTATAAACACACACTTATGGCTTTTGCAAGACAACAAGGGTTCGAGCTAGCTAACAAACCTTTTGATCAAGGAATTTCTGTAGAGCTGTTAGATAAGCTCAAAAGCTCTTTTCCTGTGCATAAAATGTGGTTGTAGACATTTCGCTACATGTGAATTGGTTTTAGTATGATTTATTTCTTTACTTTGGTTTGTGAACTATGTGAATCATGGATGTATCTAGATATTTTGGCTTTATAAATAAATGGAGATTAGTTGTTTGATGGATTAAAAGCATGTTTTGGTTCCTAATTTGGAAAAGTTGCACTAAGATGTGTTGTTTGTTTCAGGAACGAACTGAAATCATGCCTTTTAGGAACGCTGGAATGCTAGGGTTAATTGCAACCTCGACAATCCATCGGTTGTGAGACCTACTATGCGAGCTAACCACATTGGCAACCCTCCCCTAGCTAATGGGGGAAATAGGCACAACAAAGATCCTTATACTGCCTATCAAAGGTCAGAAGCCAATAATACATGAGAAGTATGGTGGAGTGTTAAGAGAACTGAGGCAGCTGAGGCAGAAACAAACTCAGCCAACACCCGTAATCAGAGACATTCATTAACCCTCAGCACCGATTGCATATGTTCCTGAATTTGGCGATCATTTGGAGTTGCTGTATGAAGGATTCAAGAAGCAACTTCCTCCAATGTCCGAAGGGGCGCTGATCCATTGAAGGCTAAAGAATGGATGAGTATGATGGGGTCAATTCTGGACTTCATGTGAGTTGGAGGGAATGATAGGGTAGCTTGTGTGACTCACATGATGAGAGATGCAAGGATATGGTGGGAAGTGATCTCTCAGGCAAGAGATATTACTACAATGTCCTGGGCATAATTTTAGCAAGCATTTAATGAAAAGTACTACAATGTTGTGGTACGGGCTTCAAAGGTAGATGAGTTTGCTACCTTGAGCTAGGGGAATATGACTGTGACTGAATGTGCATTACAGTTTGACAGACTTGCCAAGTTCCCAGCAGACCTTGTCCCAACTAACGCAACAAGAGTAGATCGGTTTGTTCGAGGCTTAAAGCCTATGATAGCTAGGGATGCAGAGATTGTGTCAGTAGGGGCAATAGTACATATGCTCAGGTTCTGGAAAGGGCTCTCACTACTGAGAGAATGGAAGACATGATTTGGAAAGAAGGCACTGCTAAGAGAGAGGAAAGAAGGAATGCCTCCCAGAATAATAACTCTAATGACCAGAAAAGGAAAGGGAATGATCATGCGGGGCAGTCAAGTCAGGATAAAAGGGCCAAAGATAATAAAGGAAGCAACCGCCCTAGGAACAAGGAATGGGTACGGTACCCGGAGTGTGGAAAGTATGAAAAGCACCACCAAGGAGAATGTAGGCGAAATGCATGTTACAGTTGTAGACGCTCAAGATTCTGTACTTGTGAAAGGTCCAAGGCACCCATTAAAGTCCCCTAAACGCCTAAATATAGGCCTCGCAAGGGGCATCTCGTGAGGGCCTCGCACCCAGCAGTCACGCCTCACTGGAGGGGCTTCGCGCCCAGTAGCCGTGCCTCACTAGAGGGGCCTTGCGCCCAGCAGTCGCGCCTCGTTGGAGGCGTCTCGCGAAGGAAGTGCGCCACCACTCAGCCTACTCAGATGCACCGCCTCGCGAGGGGCGTCTCGCGAGGGCCTCGCGCCCAGCAGCCGTGCCTCACTGGAGGCATCTCGCGAAGGCCGTGTGCCACCACTCGCCCTGCCCAGATGCACTGCCTCGCGCCCAGTAGTCGCGCCTCGCTGGAGGCATCTCGCGAAGGCCGCGTGCCATAACTCGGCCTGCCCAGATTCACCACCTCGCGAGGGGTGTCTCGCGAGGGCCTCGCGCCCAGCAGCTGTGCCTTGATGGAGGCGTCTTGTGAAGGCCATGTGCCACCACTCGGTGTGCCCAGGTGTTCTGCCTCACAAGAGGCATCTCGTGAGGGCCTCGCGCCCAGTAGCCACGTCTCGCTGGAGGCGTTCCGCAAAGCCCTGCCCCATGCCTCCTCTTGGTGCACTCGGCCCTACCAGACCTCATCCGCACCATAAGGGGCCACCTCCCCAAAATTGGCCTCACTAGAGGGGTCTTTTCTCACCCCTTAAGATTAGCTCCAACCACTGGGCACCACTCTTACCATAAGTCGAACGATACGTAAAATCATGGATCCCTCTAACACACCAATAAGGGCGAATTGGAAGGGCCTCATAGCGATTCACACCAAGTCAGAAGAAGTGCGAACATTATGCCCATGCCAGATAAGTAGTGGCTGTACGAGTAGAGTACTCATTTTGATCCACATCAGGCAATCTCTGACACTCGTACTCAATAAGTAGTGGAGACATCCCCACGAACTCTGACCATGTACTGGAGCTGACACCACAACCCCTAAGGCTACTCTCTTGACGGTCTACTCATGTACCATCTGGTCCCTTGGACCACAATGTATCAGGGGCCATTAAAGCCCACTATAAAAGGAACCCCCTTCCACTTGGAGGGGGGTTGGAAAAAACATTGTAGCACTACACCATAAAAATATATAAGTTCATTTCACCATTTTCTTTCTGCAACTATTCTTTGAGTTTCTGATTAGATATTTGAAGTTTTTCATTGATAAGCTCTATATTTCAATTTTTCTAACTTAACTTTGTTGACGAGTTCTCACCGTCAACAGTTTGGCGCCGTCTGTGGGAAGGATAGATTGTAAGTCACTGTTCTTCCGCCAATTCCGATAAGAAAAAGATGCTGCGACATTCGAAACGGTTGAGAGAGCCGCGCGAGGTGGAGGTCCATCTTGACGGAGATCAGCTAAAAGCCTCTATGAGGGATCCCCCTCCACCTGCAAACGTGGAGGCCCCAAGAGAGCCTGAGGTTCACGGAGATGAAAGGGAGGCCATGACCCCGGCGGTCCCACCTGGGGAGGATCGTCCAAGGTCGGAGGCTGCCCCAACGAGGGGTGTCGGTGAAGCCTTGCCTCCAAGGCTGCTGGAGGTGCCAAACTCCGGTCGGCAGGACCCAGGCCCATCGACGCGCCGAGCTGACAAGCACCCTTGGCTCCACTCCATGAGCTCGAGTTCTAAGTCTCAATTCTACGAAGACGAGATACGAGAACTTCACTGCAAGAATCAGAGGCTAGAAACCACCCTGGAAAACATGCAAGAGGTGCTAAATGGCCTGTTGCAAGGGAGATCAAGCGTGACATTCCCTAACCGGAAAGAGAGAGGCCAGGAGGGGGTGGAAACCACCGTCCCAGTAGATGACAGAAGGACCCGACTCTCCACTAGTAACACCCCCGGACGAAGCAGCATAAACGGCCCGGACCACCGAAGCAGCCCCAGGGGCCAGGGCCGAAGACCAACGCTACCCCTCGCAACGATGTCGAGGTCACCTCAAGGAGAACACCCTCAGATTTACAAGAAGAACTCGACAAAAAGAGGGCGGGTAAAAGGACCACACCCCCTATGGCGCCCCGAGAAGACTAAGGAAAGGGGGATCCTAACCCATCCACGCTGAGAGACTCCTTGAATAAGAGGAGGCAAGACCTGGACACAGAAATGAGGAGCCTACAAAGCAAAATCATCACCGCCTCCGGAGGTCAAGCCTTTGAGGATGAGTTCGACCATGAGTCTCCCTTCATCAAGGAGATCTAATCCATCCGGCTCCCGACCAACTTTAAGGAGCCCCATATGACCCCCTATGAAGGAAGCACAAATCCAAAATACCATTTGGATGCATTTAACGACCTGATGAAGCTGAGGGGAATTAGTAGCGGGGCCAGATGCCATTGCTTCGCTGTCACATTGAAAGGATCTGCGTACAAATGGTTCAAAAGATTTAGACTGGGGTCCATCAAATCTTGGCAACAGTTTTTCAATGAATTCCTCCAGCAGCACCACGCTGTGCAAGACTACACGATGCCAGGCACCAACCTCGCCAACGTGAAGCAAGGAGAAAACGAGAGTCTGAAGAGCTACATTCACAGGCTCAATATGGAGGCAGCTAAAGTAGGGAGCTTGACCCGCAGAGAGCTGAAAATTTCCATCACAACTGGAGTGCGCCCGGGAAGCAAGTTATAGGATAATGATAACTCTACAAAATAGAGTTATTTTACCACTTTTTATGTGCTAATTGTTGCTTAATTCTTGAGTTTTTAAGTAATTTATTAAGTTTTTAAGTAATTTTGAATTTATTAGTCTTATCATGATTTTATATACTTTTGTGTGTTTTTATAGTTATTTTGTTGTAAAATATTGTAGTTAATTATTTGAATTATTATTGTTAAGTTAGTGGTAAAAAATGTGGTATTATTAAGCTTAAATGTTAAATATAAATTAAGTTATAATTAATATTTTCAATGAATTAATATGATTTATTGGATAATTGAAAATATTTAATTTTGATTTAATTTATGTTTATTTTGTTAGGGATTTTGGTGTATTTTTGCTCTTGAAAAGCCAAGAAAAATGAAAGAAAATATGGCGTTTTCAAGGAAAAGAAAGAAGAAGAAAATTGGCATTTATCAATAGCCCAGACCAGCCATGGCCCAGACCCAATCCGCCTGCCCCCTGGCCCGTGCACCTCCAAGCTTTCCCAGCCGCATGCCACTTCTCCCTTCAGCTGCTCCAAAGCCAGCTGCCACTCCAAACATAGCTGCCCAGCCATGTTCAGCAATCCTCCTATGCACCAATGCCAGCTGCCACTCAGCTCTTCACCATTCGGCCATCAAATATCCCCAGCCATCATCACATTCCTTCAGCAGCCCATCCATTCGGTCCAAAGCAGCCCAAATGCCAGCCCACGCCAGTGCACACCACCTGCCCAACCAGCCCCTTTATTTGTCTTGAGCCCAACAAAAGCTTGCTTTTGTACTCTTCTCTCTTTATTTAAAAATACCACTTTTTACTCCACTTTCTACACATTTTACCCCAAAACATCATTATTACACCCTATAATTTACCCCTATTTGCCATATTATTATTAATTGAATTAATTTAATCAATTTAATTAATTTAAATTGATTATTTTAATTATCATTTTTTGGCTATAAATAAGGGAGTTTGGTGTCCATTTTTGGGGGGAGGTTACTATACCATAATTTCTACACATTCAAAACCTCTCAATTTTCTTGTTCTTGTTCTTCTTCTTTTTGGTTATTTTCTATGTATTTTTAGAGGAAATTTTGGGGGTTTCTCCTCCAAATTTTCCTATTTATGTTTGTAATTTCTATTCTAGTTATGAGTTTCTAATCTTTTTAAGATTATTAAGGTGATGATGAAACAATATGTAACTAGATAGTGTTTATTTTGTATGTTGATTTCCCATTTTGTGCAACAAAGTTTATGGAATTTTCTTCTTCAAATATCTTCTTCCATCTTAAATATCATGTATTTTAGATTGTTAGCACATATTTACACTTTGTTCTTCATTAGTGCTAAAACATAATATTCTTTGTGTAAGATGTGTAATTAAATTGTACACATCCATGCTTAGAACAAAAATATTATGTTTTGCCTTATAAATAATGTTCATTGATTTATTTGTTATTTCATTAGATTGATTTACACTAAATGCTTTGAAATTATAATTTTGAAAAGTGAAGAAAAATCCTATATTTTTAGAAGTAATTTGTGCTTAAAATTATAAATCTATTTAGAAAATGATAGTTTGATTTATTTTAACTATCACTAAAACTTGGGAATCAATGTACTTATAAATATTATTGAACTTATATTTTGTGGATTCTAATCCTTAATAATCTTATTTTACTATCTTGATTTCTACTTTTAATTTATGTTATATATATTGTCTTTAATTTCTTTATTATTATCTTTTATTTTATTTTTATTATACAAAAATCCCATCAATCTTTGGAACTAGGTTAGAATTTATTAATTTTGGTTTAAAATAGTTTTCTTTTCGATTTTAGACAACTCCTTTGGGTTCGACCTCGTGCTTACACGAACACTATATTCCATATACGATTCGTGCGCTTGCGAGTATAAATATTTAAAACATACCCGTTTTGGGTCCATCAAATAACATGCTCAAGAGAGAGGTCACAGACTTGGATGATTTCTATGAGCGAGTGCAAAAATATATTCGCGTGGAGGATGGTCACGAAAGAATCAAAGCTGGAAAAGGCCAGTCGCCACCAAAGTGGTGCAAAGAAGAAGAGGGTTTATGAGGGGATGAGAGATGATCGACCCCGGAAGCATCAACGCTCTGATGAGCGCAGACAGGGCCCCTACACCTTTTATACTGACCTTACCCACGCGAGAGAACATATTTTCGTTACGAACGAAAACCAGGTCCCCTTCAGAAGGCCCCCACCAATGAAAAAAGACCGGTCTAAAAGAGAACCTAGCAAGTATTGCCAGTATCACAAAGATATCGGCCACACCACCGCGGAATGCAACCATTTGAAGGTGGAAATCGAGGAGCACATCCGCAAGGGACATTTGGGCAGATATGTGCGCAAAGAGAGCCAAAGGCCAGAAGAAGGAGCATCCCCATCGCAGGGGCGAGAGGTGGCGAATCAAGGAAGGGGCGAGATAGATATGCCAGAGAGGCCAGAAGAAGTCCACCACCGTGCGTCTTAAGTATGGAGCAATGCCCCCCGAAGAGTTTTAAGGGTGAAAATGACTCAATAACCTTCACCGAAGAAGACGCCCGGGGTGTACACTTCCCCCATAATGACCCCCTAGTCTTGACTGTCCAGCTTGCTAACATGAGGGTGCATTGGGTCTTGGTGGATAACGGAAGCTTTGTGGACATTTTATATTGCCCAACGCTAGAGAAGATGGGACTAAACCTCCGACACCTAAAGCCTTGCAATACTTCTTTGTATGGATTTATGGGAGATTCGATACAGCCCCTAGGGGCAATCGAGTTAGCCCTCACTATGGGAGAACAGCCCAGACAAACCACCATAATGGCAAACTTTGTTGTGGTAGATTGCGCCTCAGCCTTCAATGTGGTATTAGGGAGACCTTCCCTAAGAGAATTGAAGGTGATAACTTCTGTATACCACATAGCTATGAAATTCCCAACTCCCGGGGGAATATCATGCATGAAAGGAGAGCAGAAGGAAGCGAGAGAATGCTATAATACATCCCTCCGCACAGCTACAAATCCAACAGTGCTTATGGCGATGGTTGTGCATGAAGGTGCGAACCCAAATGAATTGGACCCATGAGTCACAGAAGAGCCTAGAGCTAAACCGGTAGAGGAATTGGAGGAAGTAACGGTCATGAATGAGCCGTTGAGAAAGTTGAAGGTAGGGAAAAACCTTGTCGGTGACATGAAGGAGAAGCTAGTAGAGTTCTTAAAAGCCAACCTCGACGTATTCTCCTAGAGTCACGAGGATATGGTGGGGATAGACCCAGCAGTCATGTGCCACCATCTGAACATCGACCCAAAAGCAAGGCCGGTGAGGCAGAAAAGGAGAGCGCTAGACCCAGAGAGATACGCGGCCCTAAAAGAGGAGGTTGACAAGTTGAAGGCGAATGGGTTCATTCGAGAGGCATTTTACCCACTATGGGTATCAAACCCAGTGCTGGTCCTGAAGCCCAACGGAAAATGGAGGACTTGTGTGGATTTTACCAGCCTTTACAAGGCCTGCCCTAAGGGCAGCTTCCCGCTTCCTAGGATAGACCAGTTGGTAGATGCATAGTGGGGCACGAGCTACTTAGCTTCATGGACGCATATTCTGGGTATAACCAAATACCCATGAACCTTGCTGATGAAGAGCACACTTCGTTCATAACGGAAAAGGCGATGTATTGCTATAAAGTGATGCCCTTTGGTTTAAAAAATGCAGCTGCCACTTATCAAAGGCTGGTGAACAAAATGTTCGCAGATCAAATAGGAAGGAACATGGAAGTATACGTGGACGATATGTTGGTGAAGACAAAGAAGGCGGGGGAGCTCACCAGCGACCTCATGGAAGTGTTCAACACCCTTCGAAGGTATAGAATGAAGCTAAATCCACTCAAATGCACCTTCAGAGTTTCGTCAGGAAAATTCTTGGGTTTCATGGTAAATTCTTGAGGTATCGAGGCTAATCTTGAAAAGATCAAGGCCTTGCTGGAAATGAGCCCACCACGAAGCAAAAAAGAGGTGCAATGCTTAACGGGGAGAGTGGCAGCCCTCAATAGTTTCATCTCCAGATCTACTGACAAATGCCTCCCTTTCTTCAACATCCTAAAAGGGAACAAAAAGTTCGCTTGGGATGACGAATGCCAGGATGCCTTCACCAAGCTAAAGGAACACCTTGGGAAGCCACCCCTTTTGGCCAAGCCAGAAAAAGGGGAGAAGTTGTATTTGTATCTAGCTGTATCAGAGCATGCCATAAGCGCCGTCTTGTTCAAGGGGGAAAAGAAGCACTGGCAATTTGTCTACTATGTGAGTAAACGATTGGTAGAGGCAGAAACCCGGTACCCGGAAATAGAGAAGTTAGCATATCCCCTGATAGTGGCTTCTCAAAAGTTGAGGCCCTATTTTCATGCTCATGCGATTGAGGTGCTCACCAACACCCCCCTGCGTCAAGTCTTGCACAAGCCGGAGTCTTCGGGAAGATTGTTAAAATGGTCGATTGAATTGAGTCAATTCGACATCACTTACACCCCAAGGACCTCAATCAGCGGGCAGATACTTGCAGAATTTATAGTCGAGTTTGCATATCGACCCCAAGAGGAGGGGGAAATAGAGGAGAACGAACCGACGCATGAAGAGGAAAGGCACCCTGAAGAATGGAGCCTCCATGTAGATGGGGCGTCTAACGAAGGGGGAGCCAGCGCTGGCATAGTGATGATGGGACCTGAAGGGCACAAGATGTATTGTGCCCTGAGATTTGGATTCGAAGCTTCCAATAACGAGGCAGAATATGAGGCGTTGTTGGCCGGCCTGCGGCTAGCTAAGGAGTTAAAGGTATCCCACTTGCATGTCTTTAGTGACTCGCAGCTGGTAGTGTTTCAAGTGAAGGGCGAATACCAAGCTAGAGGTCCAAAAATGGCTGCATACCTCACCAAGGTGAAGGAGTATTTGGATCAGTTCGAAAAATACATGATAGAACAGATCCCCAGGGAGCAGAACACAAATGTCGATCCACTCGCGAAACTTGCCTCCACATGAGACGAAGACACGCTTGAGTCCGTACCGGTCGAATATCTCCCCAAGCCAAGCATAGCAAAAGAAAGGATCAACACGGTCAAGAGCTCTGAGGAGCATGGTTTGCACCCATTGGGAGGTACTTAAATGACAGAACCTTGCCTTTGGATAAAAAAGAGGCCCGCAGACTGATTTACAAAGCCGCCTAGTACACCCTAGTAGATGGAACCTTGTATAAGAGAGGCTTCTCTACCCCGCTCCTGCGGTGCGTATATAAGGGAGAGGCATAAATTTTCTTACAAGAGATACACGAAGGGGAATGTGGAAACCATGTTGAGGGGCAGGCCACAGCAAAAAAGGCCATTCGCCAAGGGTATTATTGGCCTACCATGGAGAAGGACGCGAGCGACTTCGCAAGAAGGTGTGACAAGTGCCAGAGACATGCGAATTACCCCCGACAGTCGCCAAATGAGCTGGTGAGCATGACCAGTCTGTGGCCCTTCGCTGTGTGGGGGATTGACTTGATAGGGGTATTGCCAACAGGAAGAGGAGGAGCTAAGTATGCGGTGGTAGCAGTCGACTATTTCACTAAGTGGGTGGAAGCGGAGCCTTTAGTCAACATAACGGCTAAGCAGATCACCACCTTTGTCAACAAGTACATTGTTTGCAGGTTCGGAGTACCTTACAAGATTATCTCAGACAATGGAACACAATTTGAAGGAGGGATGTTCGAGGACTACTGCAAGGCAAAAGGAATCAGGAGGACACTACAAGAAAAAATTCTTTTAATAACACCAAAAATGTGTTATCAAAACATACCATAACACTTTTTGACGTGTTAAGACCAACTATGTTATCGTAGGTCAGGGTACTTTACATAACACTTTATCATTGTTATACATATGTGTTATTATACTGACAACGATAACACACTTTCTGTGTTATTTTAATAAATAGATACGTGTTTAATTATATTATTTATAGTCGATTATATAACACATTTCAATACTTATAAATTTGTGTTATACTGCACTTTAGTATAACACATTTTTTGTGTTATACTACACTTTAGTATAACACAGTTTTTGTGTTATATAATAAAGTTTGCATAACAAAATTCTTTACTTATAAAAAGTGTTATTGTAATAGATATTATAACACATTTTTTCGTATTATTTTAATATTTAGATAAGTTTAAATTCTCATTATATATTCATTTATATAACACTAATTTATTCTATTATATTTTTATTTTTTATTTATATAATTAAAATTAATTTTCTAATATATACTAGCATCATCAAATGAACTTGATTTTCAAATAACAAAAAGTAAAAAGCATTCAACATTGTATTAACAATCCACAAATTAGTTTAAAACATTCAACACTATCATCAAATTATATTATAGCTTCCATGAGACAAAGACCCGAAAACTTAAACCAATAAATCTTAAATCACATGGTAAAACTAACATGCTATACAATTTCCAACCAACATACAAGACAATGAGTATCTATCCTAATAACCACCAATCTAGTGCCAAATATTCGATACTGTCGATTTCCCCAAATATCAGATTTATCCAGATAATGAGATTTCAGGCAACATTGCACCCATGGTGGATATCTAGCATCTTCCTCCACTTTCTTTCCATCATCATTTGTAGCCACTCCAAGCAATGCATTTTGCTTCTTCGTCAGTACATCAATGGCAGGTTGGTCACCAAAAAACTTGTGCTGCCACAAGTTGAAAATAATACAATCAATTGAAGATAACAATAGTAAGGGTGTAAAATAAGAGTAATGCAGGTGACATTTTACATAATAATAATAAAATTGCACTGCCAGCCATATGACTTCAAATGACAGGTTTTATTTCGAAAAGGAAATATATATATATGCAACATTATGTGGTGCAAGATTTTGGTATGAAACATGTGTCCCTCGCAAATTCCAGAAAATAAATAAATAAATAAATAAAATAACATAGAATGCAGTGTGACAAAGAGAAGAATAAGTTTTTCTAATGGCAAAATCATTTTTCAATGCACTAGAAGTTCCAAATTTTATTTTGTCAGTCTGCTGGAGGAGAGCATAATGCAGTTAAAACATGTTCCACGTGTGTTTTTAGCAGAACAATTTCTCTATAGCCAAAATAAAAGAGCAGAAGAAAGTATAACAGGGGACAACATCAATGGTTCAGTTAACATCATTGTTATAGAAAAGTATTAAGATTAAAAATAAAGGCTAAAAGAAGTATCATTGAAAAATCAAGGACCCAGATTATGAATAGAATTATAAATTATAAAACAGAAAATTTACAACACAAAGTTTGTAAATCTATATAACTTGAGACTACAATAGGCCAAAGGAGTAAAGTTGGAAAGCTTTCAGAAAAAGAAATTTGAGTTACTGACCAGGGATTTTATAGAGTGCATTCACTTTCTGTATCTACATGATAGGTACCATATCAAGAAAATGTACTAATGTAAGCTCTCCCATGAGTTATGAGGACATTACCAGGCTTGTGTAGGCTGCCAACAGAAATATCTTAATGAATTATTCCGGATCAATTTCATAATTTCTTTTTGCAGTTCCAACAGTGTTTAAAATACCTTTTTTAATCAAACATTCTGAAGTTAAAAATTGATATTGCTACTATAACCCACCAGATAATTGTTGCTAAAAAAAATTAGCATCTAATTCATTACATACAGAAAGAAATATCAAGTATGCAGCCAGAAAAAACTGGTGCATACAGGGTGGCATGCTTTACTAGACTATATGCAATAGAGACAAGAAATCTAGGACCCAGATAAGAGCCAACAAAATTTTAAGTTTCATGATCTCAGGACATTCCTAGCTTTTTTTTAGAGGCATTAACATCACGAGTTCTATGTTTTCTTAACCAATCTCAAGCTTTTGTCAAAATAGAAGAGCCACCTAACTCAAAATATTATATTGTAATTTAATATAATATTTTGTATCCATTCATGATAAGCACCCAATTAATGAATAAACTACATTTATACAAAGCAAAAAGAAAAAGGAAAAAGACTCACATCTGGAACAACAATCTGAGCATCAGAGTTCTCAATCAGTGGGGCATTAGATGAAAAGCTTTGATTTCCAGCGCTGGCAATGAACTGTGGCTGCTCAGAATTCGAACCTGTCACTGCCATTTTCCCTTTTTCTCAACTTTACTTGCACGTACAAGGCAGGAACTGTCAGAAGGAAATGAAAACTAATCAAAACTCCATTTTTATGTGATAGAAATTACAACGCAAGAATTAATAAGAAAGAAAGAAAAAAAAAACTTCAAAAATCATGACTTTTGAGTTAAAACGATAAGGACATATCAACGTATAATAAATATATGTATATATATATGTAATTTTCCTCTATTATGTGCTTAAAACCCAGATAACAAGAAAACTAAAATTAAATTTGGGCATTTTTTTTTTTTCATTCAAAGCCATGGCTTAATACCCAGATAAGAAAAACTCATAAATTCCAAAAAAAGACTTTCTTCCACCGTATTCTGGACATCCAAGTGTATATATATAGATATTGTATATACACGACAAAAGTAACGTGGAAAAAATTGAAAAATAATTCATGCCAGTAAAAACAAAGATTAAAATGAGGTTTTAATTCAGGGAAAAGACATGAACGAGTCTTGATAGAACTAGCTACATGCCACTTCCCCACTGAAACTGAAAACAAAAGACTTTCTTCCTCTACATATTTATATTTAAATATTGCGAACAAATTCTGTTTTGTATTGTTTGTATATGTATAGAAAGAGAAAATAATAAACCATAATAATAATAAAAAAATAGAGGAAGTGGGTCAAACCAAAGTTGTCACAGTATTATTATTAAACAAAAAAAAAATGAAAAAGGCTGAATCTTTCTTCACCTTCACGTAGGGAAGAAGAAGGATGGATGGAGCTAGCTGGTCTCACGTAGGGAAGCGCAGGCAGAGATTTTGTTATGAATTCATCCTTATTGAAGGTAGGAGCATGTAATGCATGCACTGCCCGACAGAATAGAAACCTGTAGAGAAGAAAATACACAACTTAGTAATTGCTCTATAATTTTTTCAATGCACAAATCAACAATGCTGAGTTATATATGTCAATGTTATGGATTTAACTTTTACCAAAACAAAACAAAACAAAGACAAACATTATATTTTACCAGCAAGTAGGACACTGATGAACAAAAACATATTTCATTGTTTCCACATATTTCAATTATTCCATGAGCAAAAACACTGATGAACATTGCAAGGACTATCTCGCGTCATATTATTAACTGGGCTGTGCTTTAAGTAATGCAGTATATTACAGTCCTAAGATAGTAACTGTCATAGGGTCAATTTTTTAAAACTAAAATGCCACCATGTTATGTTGATATCCAAAGCTTTAAACAGAGGTCAGCTAACCCAACAATAAAAACAAAATGCACAACCAAGTTTCAGTTCAATCAAATAGATATCTGAGATGATGGCCAAAATGCATAATGTGTACCAGTAGGCTTGCAAGTTTTGAAAGTGTGTATGCATATGTATAGATAATGATGACACTAAAGAAAACTCAAGGTTATCCAGGTCGAATTTCCAAGACTGGCAGGATGAGGGGTAAAAAGGCCTAGGCAAGCAACTTAAAACTGAATATTTAAGAAAAGGTTAATCTAAAAAGGCATTATTCATTTGTCAATCATGTGCAGCCAGTAACAAAGGTGGATTCTTTTGTTAGCATAAAAGATCGCATTACAACTAGTGTGCAGCAGGACTAGTAAATAACCATTGAGAAGAGAGTTTAAAGCCATAGATATTCTTTAACCTACCCTCATTTCAGCAGGCATGAACATATAACGAAGAACAACAGTAGATGGAATAGACAACTTTGCATCATCACGACCACCTGTCATACAGATGATGGTTTAATGGTTGATGAAACAGAGTATGGTATCAATATTACGAAAGGAATATTAATATTAAGAAAGGAAACAGAGTGAGAACGTAAACAACATGCAATATAAGGTACTGAACTATTAAATAGAGCATTTAAGAGTACCATAAAAAGCTTACCCCATCCAAGCATCTTATCTTCCACCTTCTTAAGTTTCTTTTTCTTCTTGTTGTCAACTTTCTTGGAAATAAATGTATTCCCTGTGTTAAGAAAAAAATGAGATTACATAAAAAGCCTACTCTATTGACTTTTCTCTATTTGATCTAAATACTTTGCCAGTGTTGAGAATTACAGGGCTTCCAATTCCAGCACTATCTTCAATTGAGTAAAACGACATAACAGAAAGCTGATTCTCTAAATTTAGCAGAACCAAGACTCATTCTTCATTGTATAGAAACTTTGGTACTACATAAGAAAACAGACATCCCAGGTATGTTTTGGAATGATACTCAAAAACTATAACATAAGTTGACATGTTTTTTTTTCTTTTGGGGGAAAGTAGAGAACAGTGCGATAGCCAATCGCACGCGGTATCTTGATTCTATATATTTATTTTGCATATAAATGGTTTATAGAGTCCAGTTACCACACCATAGGGGGGAAAAATATGATGTATAGTATATAAATTAATAAAGTAAGAATTATTACGTTTGTGCTCGCCCCATTTGCCATCAGAAGGAGCTTTGTACAACATCTTGCCTAGTGGGGTAAATTGATCAACTGGCACATCTTCAACAGGAATACCCAGTTCATCTAACAGCTTCCTCTGCGCGGCATTCCTTGCTCCTGGTGATTTAAAAAGATAATAATCAGATTTAGAAGACATAAAATTTGAATGGATAGCCAAATATCTAGTCTGTAGAAATATATTACCAAGGGCCTCCTCAGCGATAAGCTCAGATTCACAGTAGAGTGGATGGCTGCAACAGGTGTTTACACAAGGGGAAACGTTACCTTTGTTGCAGAACGTTGTTGTACAGATAAATAGACAGAATACATATATTGAGACTTATGTTATCAAATAGATGTGCACAACAGATACAAATTGGCCTTCAATATAACTAGCCACACACAAGATGTTTTGGGAAAAGGGAAAAAACATAGAAAACAAGAAAAAATATGTAGACAGGGTCATGAGTGCATGAAATTTCAGGAATATAGAAAACTAAAATGGGAAATAGAATATGACACAATTATTCAATTTATGCCCTCCTAATAGATAGGCTAGATCTTGACTTGGTTCTTCACATGACACTTATTACTATAAATGTAAGCACCTAGGAGGGCAGTTTAAACAGTCAGGTCTGTTGTTTGCTCCCACAAGATCTAAGGTTCAGGTACCTAATTGGCAAATCATATAGCTTGATGTCCCTCAAATATTGTAAGCAATACTTGAAGAAGCAACTCGTATTTCGAGTTGAACAAAAACACACTGAAAGCCCTGTGTAGCAAATTTTCCTTTTCAATCTTTTCCATCAAGTGACCTACAGGGTACAAAAGCATTAGCAAACCACAGAGGTCCAGCTGATCCAACATAATGAACATGATCTATATACAAAATATATGATTTGAACATGTCATAGAATGTCCAAAACATGAATAAACAGTTCATTTCCATAACATGAAGGTATCCAAAATCAAAAGAGTGTCTAAGATTTAGGAAGGATAGAAAGCCTTGGAGTATGCAAAATGCAAAGTACCATAAAGACGTGACATAATACCCAAAAAGAATTGTGCATATCAAATTTTACTTACAATTATATTTTGTATCATGACCAACAACCTGGTCATTCTCATCCACTAGAATGCATCTACAGAAAGTTTACATAAAGAAACATAATTAGCTCCAGTACAACACAAAGAAAGATATGTAGATCCAAACGCAAAATTTGCATTCAAATTTTCAATGTTCTCCAATCTCAAAACCACATGAATATTTGGCTCAAAAAAGACCTCAACTCATTTGATAATAGTTAATACTCAATTAAAGCATCACCTCAGTCACTGAATTTTCATTTCTTACCAAAAACAAACAACAAAGAAATGAAACCCAAGTTTTCATTTTCTCATCCTGGTAGTGATTCAACAACCCTAGATAGAGTATCTTGTAATTTACAATCTGAAGTAAAGTTTTCAGGCAAGCCATCTGGCAGAGCAGATTCTACAGTGTCCAAAATAACTTTGCATGATTGAGCAGCTTCTGCAAGAAGTACAGGAAGAAAGATTGGGAGTTTGTGAGGATCATAAAAGTTTGCTATTTTAGTAATCTTAAACTTTTTAGATATCTAAGAAATGAAAATCAACAAGTAATAATCCAATCATCTTTTCTATCATTTTACTAAATATAATAAAAATATCAGGAAAAGAAAAACTGCTTTGACTAGTACTAGACAGCAGCAGCAATAATGTGAAATAGAATTCCAAAGCTATGAACTAAGACTGAAATTACAGTTAGGTAAAGGAAATACCTTTATATCGTCCAAGACCTTGCAATGATTTTGCTTTGAGAAGAACAGCTTCAAGGAGCAGCCTAACAATGTGTATGGACATAGGTGGGACAGAATCACTCAGTGAACGACGTCTATTTTGTTCACATCTTCTAGAAATGGATCCTTTCATCCTAGGAGTCACTGCAGCAATGTTTATTCCTTCAAATACATGAAGTGCAGCTTCTATGTTACCCTTTTGATACTCAAGTCTTCCTAGTAGAGCTCTTGCTTCCTACAAACCATGAAACCAAAATAAATCATCATCCAAAATAAATCATCATCCAAACTGATCTGCCAAAATAAATAAGTCTAAAAACAACTCCTTAGTAATTTGCCTCAACTTTATGACATTGTAAACTGTACCATCCCAAGACTAAAAAAACTCAAAAACAGTAATGCTATTTTTGTAACAGTATACCAATATTTTAATCAAACTGATTTCTTGACTCTTCCTTTCGATAGAAAATTATACATAGGAACAATGTTAGAACAAACAAGTAAAAAGCCAAGGATTTCTGAGATGTGAGATTAGCTTATGGGACACAATAACAATAAAAATGAGATAGTAATTATCATAATATTGTACAAATTAAAGGCACCAAAATCACATTTTTCGTGAGTCAAATTTTGTGATCAATATATGCAAGGGATAGTGAAATAAATAATTTGATCACTTGATTGTAGAGTGCAGAACAATAAAATAACAAATCTCATAAATTACTATAAAGTAAAAAATAGTTTAGAATCACAAAAGAATACAAGATTTTGATCCCTAGTAGAAAAGTTTTTGGTCACAACAAACCAAGTATTAATGATACAATAAGAAATATTACTAACTATCCCTAATGAAAACAGAACATAGAAATTTCAAGGTAAAACTAAATCAATTAACAGCAAAACCCACATACAAATATCCAAAATAAAACAGAAGCTACAACAAAAGAGCTCCATACCGTTTCCTTCAAGGTCTCTAGGGGTTCACTCCGTTTGAAGCCAAAACATGGGGAAAAGTGGCGTAAGAGGGAAGTCGAGTGGACTTCACTCCTTCAATTTGACTGCACAGAGCAAGATACGAGAACCATTTAAACAAAAAGAACTAAATAAATTGCTTTACAATAATAAAAAAAATACACAAACCAGGAATTGAACACCCATGGCACCCCGTTGTACCACCATCTCCAACCCACGCCACCCAGTCGACGTCGACTATAAAATAGAATGAGAGAGAGAGAGAGAGATCTTTACCTGCACCAACGAGTCTCCGAGTCCACGTCGTCGAGCCTCCGGCAGTCCCGCTGAGCCTCTGTCGGCCCCGTCGACCTCCACCGTGGTTGAAGCCTCGTATATCCTCTCGCTGTCGTAGTTGAGGGAGCAGGAGAGAGAGAGAGAAGGAGAGGGATCGGGGAAGAGTGAGTGAGGAGACCGGCTTAGAGATAGGGTTTTTAGATTAGAGGAAAAAAATGAGAGCTTTGGGTTTAGGTTTAGAGAATATAACGTGAAGAGGGAAAAGGAAAGTATAACACTACATTTCATTTTAGTTTGCCACTTAACAATTTCATAGCCCGCTTTTTTTTTTTTTAACTTTCATTATTATTTACCGCTTTTATTTTTACATTAGATATTATAATACTTTTTTAATAAACTTATATTTATGTGTTATGGAAAGTGGTATTTGGTGTAGTGGGAGTTTCTCCGCAGTAGTACATCCCCAAGCCAATGGGCAAGTAGAGGCCATCAACAAGATCCTGAAAAGGAACTTGAAAACTAAGTTGGAAAAGTTGAAAGGGGCCTAGGTCGAGGAACTCCCAAATGTGCTCTGGGCCTACAAGACCACCCCTCGTTCCACCACTGGGGAGACACCTTTTGCCTTGGCCTACGGTTGCGAGGCTGTCCTTCTGATAGAAATGAAGATTAGCTCTATCCGCACGCAAGCATATGATGATCAGGCTAACATCATAGCATTGGTCGGAAACTTGGACCTGCTGGAAGCCAAGAGGGAAAGGGCACAACTAAGGCTGGCCACATATTAGCAACGGGCAGCGAGGTACTACAATTCAAGGGTGCGAGAGAGAAGGTTCAAGGTAGGAGACTTAGTACTGAGGAAGGTACTCCCCAACACGCGAGACCCAGGGGCGGGCGTACTGGGGGCGAACTGGGAAGGACCCTACCAGGTCGCTCAGTGCATACCACCAAACACCCACAAACTGGCCCGCATGGATAACACCATTATACCTCGGGCGTGGAATGCAGAGAACCTCAAGAAATACTACCAGTGAGACTTCTGCACCCGTGCAAAGAAGACCTATGTTTAGTTTGTTCCCTGTTATGTTGACTTAGTAAGTAAGAATTAAAGAGGCTACCTGGGTAACCTCCTAATTAGATGTAACCCTTCCATATGTATGTCATTGTAACCCGCACGCTATGAATGAAAATGTTCACCACTTTACATGTCATTCTTCTTCCATATAGCACCCACCAAAGTGCCTGCTGAAATAAATTTCACCAGACACTTGGGGGGGGGGGGGGGTGCAGGACAAGAGGCAAAACATACAGCAAATAGGAGGATCCTAAAAAGTACTCCTCATATCAGAGGGAACCTAAAAAGGACCCTCTAACAGGAGGATCCTAAAAAGGACCCCTCATATCAGAGGGAACCTAAAAAGGACCCCTTATATCAGGGCCTTAAACGAGGTCCTTATATAAAAAAAAATGTGTAACGAACCCTAAAAATTAGGGAGAAGACCTTACAAGGCATCTCTTGAGTTCACAAGGATTAGCTACCCTTGGGAACATCAAGGAGGCCAAAAGGTCTTACAAAAAAAAAAAACAAACTTCCAAATAAAGGCAGATGCTCCCACAAGGGGAAAGGCCTCAGCAAGAGCACCCACCAATAAGACTAGAGCAGCTACCAAGCTGTCTAGCCAAAAAGGGTCCTAAAAGAGACCCTTGCAAAAATAGTACTATGAATAATGACGAGAAGGACACTTCTTGCAAGAAATAATAAGCGCGCGCAAAAATATATAAAAGTATAGCTAGAACATAAGGGTTCAATATATCCTTATAAGAACAATCAAGAGGCACCAAAAAATGATCTATTGAACCCTTTCACATGGGATCCAAAGGACCTTTAGCCTGATAAATAAAAAAGGGGAACCTACCGAACCCCATCATACGGGCTCAAAAAGACCTCGAACACGGAGGAATAAAAGATGAATAATCGCATATGTATATATAAAAAAAAGAGTTTTGGTAACATAACAAGACTTAAAAAAAATTTATTACAAGCACAATAAGGCTCGAACGAGCATACATCCATAGTGGACTAACTGGAAAAAATTATAAAATGACAATCTCAAGGCCTCCTACCACGGGCGTTCCACCCAGCCGCCTGGGCAACGACGTGCTCGCCAAAGGAGGAGAAATCGAAGTTAGGATCCTGCCTCCATAAGCCATAAAGGGCGTGCTCTATGGAGCTATACTCAATAGCTGCCTTATCCGCCTCTAAGGAAGCGACCCTCCCCTGCGATGCAGTTGTAGCAACCTTGGCACCCTCAAGTTCGACCTCTAAGGAAGCGACCCTCTCCTGCGACGCAGCTGCAGTAACCTTGGCACCCTGAAGTTCGACCTCTAAGTTAGTGACCCTTTCCTGCAACATCGTGGCCTTGGCAATCACCCTCTTCTTCTTTTTTGATGAGGCAGAAGCTTTCGCCAAGGCCTTCTCTAGCTTAGACCAGTTTCAGCAACCTCCCTCTCAAGCTCCTGGACCTGAACCACAAGACGGTCCCTCTCGACATTCAACGTGGAAAGGTTGTGAGTCGAGTCGGTAAACCACTGAGCCATTGTATAGGTTTGCACAAGAAAAATAACAACAACAATGATATGTAACAAAAAAAAGGAATAAAAAGAGATAAGGCCGACATAAGATGCATGAACTCACCCAAGCAGCAGAGCGCGTAAGAGTCTCCCCAAGATTCGACATAGCAAAACTCCCAAGACCACTCCAATCAACTTCAGGGAGGTCTGAGGCAATCTGGATATACAGCCGCCCGTAAGAGGCCGCCATGCGGCCCACCCAGGGTGCCCCTTCTGAGCCAAGGGTACCTGGCTGAGTAAGGACAGACGACCCGTTCTCTGGAACAGGAGGAGGCGCAGGAAGATCAGAAAAATGGGCCCGCGGTAGATCAGGAGTGGGTGCAGGAAGATCGGGAAAGTAAGCCCCTGATGGATTGGGGTCGAGGGGAGCCTGAGGAAAAGCATCAAAGTCCTCAGGATAAGGGCAAACGAAATGCCCCGGCATGGCCTGTTGATCCTGGGAGTGGGAAGCAATGTCAGGGTCGAGAGGGGCAAAGGGAGGGCATCCCCCAGGGGATGAAGACAGCTAGTGAGGTTGCCCGTGTCCAAGGGAGACTCCCTTTGGCACGCGCTCGGCCTCACCTTCATCCGAACGATGCTCAGCCGAGGCAGCCTTCGTCTTCTTTGACCCGAGAATAGTCCACAACAACCCAGGATCTAAAACCAGGGACAGATGAAAGTTGAATTTTTCCACAGTGAAGAGGTATGTAGCCCTTTTCTCGGTAGAGTTAGCATTGATGAGTGCATTCACCGCGTCTGCCTCCGACCCGACAACTCCAGGTTTGGCGAAATGCTTTGCATGATTCACAAAATTGTCGACACAAACATAAGTTATAAAATAGTAAGTTTCAAAAAGAAAAGAAAAAAGGTGGCTTGAAGTACTTACTGGGAGCAGAACGAAAGTGCTCACGAACAGAAAGGGGGCCCTGCACAAAGAAAAAGTCCTGCTTCCAGTACCCCGGGTTGGACACAGCACCCTCTATCAATGAGACTGAAGTATTGGATTTTTGCAGGAAATAAAAGCCCTTGGATTTAGGAGAGGGCATGAGATTGTACATGAAATGCACCTCTTGGGCCGTAGGAGCACGGCGGACAAGTTCCATAAACGTGATGAAGAGGCAGCTCAAGGTCATCCAACTGTTGGGTGCCAGCTGAAGTTGAGCGAGGTCAAAATAGTTGAGAACCACGACGAAGAACGAGTGTAGTGGGATTGTACCACCCGCCTTCAGGATATGCTCGCTCATAGCCACGTAGCCTGGGTTTGGGTAGTCAGCCCGACACTTGTCTGAAGGAACGTATAATGCGTATTCCGGAGGAACATGGTAGTTGTATACTATTTCCATCAATTTATTTTCGGACACATAGGACTCTAGGGAGGATGCCAATAGGGGGCAGTGTCCTGGTCATCAGCAGACACCTGTCGTCGCCCTCTCTTCGGCATATCTGCAAAACCAAAAGAAAAAGGTGAGGAGGAGACAGAACACTTTACCCTCCATTTTTTCTTCCTAGCAAGAGTCTTCCACTGAGGCACCGGCTGCGAAAGCGCTAAACTAGGGAAGATTGAAAATAAGGGTCAAGGAGAAGACGGGACGACCCCATGATAGTCATTAGGGGAGAACGGGCTAAGAGGGTCAGGCGGGAGATGTCCCTCCATAAACTCCAACCCCATCCACAAATCTAAAAGGGTCACCCTAAGGTTCGCTATATGGTCATTAAGGTCAAGGGGGAAAGGTACTCCGTCTCCTCTCAACATCGAGTCAATTTCGCTCTCTACCACCCAAATTTTACACCTAAGTTCAGCCATATGCTTGAGGTGACGAATACGGGTCTGCCTTAAGGTGTCATGGTCAAGGTAAGGATTTTCCTCGAGGGACTCTGAGTCTGAAGACAAGTCAACAAACTCGACCCCTAGAGGAATGTCGAACAGACCTTCACCTGCCATGAGACCTCGTCCCGAAAGAAAAAAGGGTTCACGTATAAATGAGAGGACTGCTACAAAACACAAAGGAATGGGCTCAAAACCTTTAGGCACAAACTCTCTAAATGACCCACTACGGGGTATGAATAAAGGGGCATGAAACAAGATTAACTCACGGCAAGCTCAGGCCAAAATACCCCATCTCGAGCAGTGCTAATTAACATAAGGAAAAAAAGAAAATATACCTCAAGCAAGTAAAATGAGGCACTATCATGGTCAAAAGGAGGTCGAGGGCCAAAAGCACCGTCTCGGTCAAAAAGAGCCAAATGGTCGAAAGTATGCGTCTATAAAAATAAACAGAAAAGATGTGTTAGCCTTCAAATACTGACGGGGTATAGACATACAAAAATGAACTCAAATAATAAAAACAAAAGAGATAGAAAAAGTGAGGTTGTGGAGGATTGAACCCCTTACCTCTTGAAAGGAACAAGGATCTAAAAACCACTAGGCCAAGGAGATGGAGTGTAAGTAATAAGCTAGCTGTGAAGGCTTATTTATAGGAGTCGCATGCTCATCTCAACCATCGAACAAAAGGCGTGATCAATGGTCGAGAGGGGAGCATGGCACTTGCCTTGGGATCTGCGGAGCACAATAATAAGCCTACATCCACCCTCAAAATCTCGCAGACATCCTGAGTGCATCACACCATGAAGTCTACAAGAGAGCCTAAAGACCCTCTCCTAGAATGGGGGGCAAGTGTAGACGCTCAAGAATACGTACTTGTGAAAGGTCCAAGGCACCCATTAAATTCCCCTAAACGCCTAAATATAGGCCTCACAAGGGGCGTCTCACGAGGGCCTCGCACCCAGCAGCCACACCTCACTGGAAGGGCCTCGCGCCCAGCAGTCGCGCCTTACTGGAGGGGCCTCGCACCCAGCAGCTGCGCCTCACTGCTGGCATCTCGTGAAGGCAGCGCGCCACCACTTAGCCTGCCTAGATGCACCGCCTCACGAGGGGCGTCTCGCGAGGGCCTCACGCCCAGCAGCCATGCCTCGCTGGAGGTGTCTCACGAAGGCCGCGTGCCACAACTCGGCCTGCCCAAATGCACCGCCTCGTGAGGGGCGTCTCATGAGGGCCTCGCGCCCAGCAGTCGCGCCTCGATGGAGGCGTCTCGCGAAGGCCGCGTGCCACCACTCGACGTGCCCAGGTGTTTCGCCTCATGAGAGGCATCTCGCGAGGGCCTCGTGCCCATCAGCCACGTCTCGCTGGAGGCATTCCGCGAAGCCTTGCCTCATGCCTCCTCTTGGTGCACTCGGTCCTACTAGACCTCATCCGCACCACAAGGGGTCACCTCCCCAAAATTGGCCTCACTAGAGGGGTCTTTTCTCACCCCTTAAGATTAGCTCCAACCACTGGGCACCACTCTTACCATAAGTCCAACGATACGTAAAATCATGGATCCCTGTAACACACCAATAAGGGCGAATTGGAAGGGCCTCATAGAGATTCACACCAAGTCAGAAGTAGTACGGACACTATGCCCATGCCAGATAAGTAATGGCCGTACGAGTAGAGTACTCGTTTTGATCCACACCAAGCAATATCTGACACTCGTACTCAATAAGTAGTGGAGACATCCCCACGAACTCTGACCATGTACTGGAGCCGACACCACTACCCCTAAGGCTACTTTCCTGACGGTCTACTCATGTACCATCTGGTCCCGTGGACCACAATGTATCAGGGGCCATTAAAGCCCACTATAAAAGGAACCCCCCTTCCACTTGGAGGGGGGTTGGAAAAAACATTGTAGCACTACACCATAAAAAATACAAGTTCATTTCACCATTTTCTTTCTGCAAATATTCTTTGAGTTTCTGATTAGATATTTGAAGTTTTTCATTGATAAGCTCTATATTTCAATTTTTCTAACTTAACTTTGTTGACGAGTTCTCACCGTCAACAACAGTTATGGTAAGAAAGGGCAGATCATGAGGAACTGCCCACAGATTATTCAAGAAGGCGTTAAGGATCAACCTAAGAAGGATGACAAGTTGGTGTTAGCACAAGTATTTACTCTCACCAAGCCTCAGGCAGAAGCGAGTACTTCCGTGGTCTCAGGTCAAATTTCTATTGTTGGAATTGATTGTCATGTTTTAAATGATTCTGGTGTCACTCATTCGTTTGTTGCTAAGAGAATAGTGGATGGATTCAATAGAGCTTATGAAATGCATGCTAGGGGTTTGGAACCATGTTATCGACCGGGGAGGTGGTAATATCTAGAAAGTGGATTAAAATTTTGCATTTAAGGATAGAAGGTAGAGAGCTATATGTAGATTTGATTGAGCTTTGCATGGATGATTTTGATGTTATCTTCAGAATGGATTGGTTGACGAAGTATAACGCTACCATTGATTGTAAGAAGAAAATGGTGGTGTTCAAGCTAGACAGAGAGGAGCCTTTCACGTTCATGGGGACAACAACGGGATCGGGAATACTAATCATTTCAGCAATAGAGGCTAGAAAGATGTTACAACATGGATGTATGGGGTTCTTGGATACTGTGGTCAACATGACAGAAACTGGGACGCAGAAACCGAAAGACACCAGGATAGTACGTGATTACTTGGATGTATTTATGAGAATTTACCGAGATTGCCATCACAGTGGGAGATTGAGTTCACGATTGAATTAGCATCAGAAATAGCGCCAATCTCAAAAGCACCTTATAGAATGGAGCTAGCAGAATTGAAGGAGTTGAAAGTTCAGATGCAGGAGCTACTTGACTTAGGTTTCATTAGGCCAAGTTACTCACTGTGTCGAGCACTGGTGTTGTTTGTAAAGAAGAAGGACGATTAAATGTGGATGCGCATTGATTATAGGGAGCTAAATAAGGTCACAATCAAGAACAAATACTCTTTGCCAAGGGAAGGCTGTGTTCTCAAAAATATATTTGAGGTCGGGGTACCATCATCTAAGGGTGAAGGAAGAGGATATTCCAAAGACCGCATTTTGTACTAGGTACGACCATTATGAATTTTTGGTGATGTCGTTTGGACTTACCAATGCCCATGCGACATTTATGGATCTCATGAACATAATATTCAAGGATTATTTGGATAAGTTCGTGATAGTATTCATATATGGTATTCTAATCTATTCACGAACTGAAGAGGAACACGAAGAACATTTATGGATGACACTGCAAAGGTTGAGGGAGCACCAGTTGCACGCGAAATTCAAGAAGTGTGAATTTTGGCTAATGCAAGTGGCATTCGTAAGACACGTTGTTAGCAAGGATGGTATAAAAGTAGACCCAATAAAGATCTAAGCTTTAAAATATTGGCCACAACTGAAGAATGCTTCAGAGGTGAGAAGTTTCATTGGGTTTGTAGGATATTACAAGAAATTTTTAGAAGGGTTTTCAAAGATTTCCACGCAATTTCCGGACAATAATATTCAAATATAGTTAATTCAACCAATAATTATATTATTCAAATATAATAAAATTGCTTTTTTTATTTAATTAAATAAAATTTATTTACATGTTTTTAGGACATTAATCCTAACAATCTCCCACTTGCCCTCAAAGCAAGTGAGTCATCTATCTTAATCCCATGTTGCATACGTGACCCATGAACAACTTTGCAGGAAGTGTCTTAGTAAACGCGTCAGCCATGGACTGTTCCGACGCAATCTTCATAACAGTCACATCACCACAGTTGACAATCTCACTAACAAAATGGTATTTCCTTTCTATATGCTTTCCTCTCTTGTGGCTTCTTGGTTCCTTGGAGTTAGCTACGGCTCCACTATTGTCACAGTATAGGATTAGTGGATTATCCATATCTTGAACTATTTCTAGATAAGTGTAAAACATTCTCAACCAAACTTCCTCTTTAGCCACTTCATAAGCCACTATGTATTTGGCTTCCATGATTGAATATGCTATGCTGGATTGTTTAATACTCATCCAGACCACAACTCCTTCACCAAGAGTGAACACTGACCCAGATGTCGACTTACGACTATCTTTGTCTGATTGGAAATCAGAATCAGTGTATCCAATAAGGTTCAACTCACCCCACTGAATATACAAGCATATAATCTCTCATTCTCCTAAGATACTTGAGAATGTGCTTTATTTCAATCCAGTGTTCCAAACTAGGATTTGATTGATAACGACTCACAATCCCTATTGCATAACATATGTCGACTCCCAACTGTTGAAGCATAGGGATGCTTTCTTATATCCTCTTCCCCATGAGGTGTCTTAGAACACTATTCCTTGGAGAGAGTAATTCCATGTCTCGTCGCTAATTGACCATTATTGGAATTCTCCATAGAGGATATTTCAAGCACCTTATTGATATAATTAGCCTGAGAAAGCGCCAAGAACTTGTTCTTCCTATCTCTTAGGATTTGGATTCCTAGAATACAGCTTATCTCACCCACATCTTTCATTTTGAACTTTTCAGCTAATCACTTCTTCACATTTGACAATGTCTCTACATTGTTGCCAATGAGGAGAATGTCATCCACATAAAGAACTAGGAAAATCACTACTTTTCCTTTGATGTATTTGTACACATGCTTTGCCGACATTTTGTTCGAAGCCATATATTTTAATTGTTTCATCAAAGATGATATCCCAAGATCTAGGTGCTTGCTTTAATCCATAAATAGATTTCAACAACTTACACACCTTTTGATCTTCCCCATTCTTGATGAACCCTTCTGGTTGTACCATATAGATACTATTAGCAAGATAGTCATTCAGAAAGGTTGTCTTGATGTTCATTTGCCATATCTCATAGTCATAGGATGCAGCTATGGATAAGAGGATGCGAATGGATTTAAGCATGGCCATAGGAGAAAATGTTTCTTCATAATCAACACCTTCTATCTGAGTATAGCCTTTGGCTACTAGCCTTGCTTTGAAAGTCTCCACTTTCCCATCTACACCTCTTTTCTTTTTGTATATCCATTTGCACCCAATGGGCTTAACATCTTCAGGTGGATCTACAAGTTTCCAGACAAAATTGGAATACATAGATTCCATTTCTTGGTTCATGGCTTCTTGCCATTTCTCCTTTTCAAGATCATCCATTGCCTTTTTGAAGGTTACTGAATCATTCTTGTTTGTATCAGAAACAAGGACATGTGCCTCATGTTCGTAGCGAATAGGTTGTCTCACAATCCTCCCACTACGACGTTGCATTGGGGTTTCCTTTCCAGTAATAGTGGTTTCCTCGGTTTGCCGTTTATCATTTAATGATGAAGATTGTAGCACACCAAAAATTATTTTTTAGTTATTAAATTTTGTGCTTAATTTTATTTAATTGTTAAGTGTTGTGAATTATTTTATTTATTTGTTTAAATTAATTGTTAAAATTTTTTGGTAGAATTTTGTGAATTTAATTGTTAATTGTTTATTTATTTATTTTTAATATGTGAATAATTGAGTTTTGGTTGAATGCACCAAGGTGTATGGTAGGTAGTGATACACCCTAGTTATTGAGTGTGTGCATGTGCATGGTTGCATGGTGCACTTGTGTAGAATTTTCTACACAATATATAGTTTCCATATATTAGATTTATTTAATTATTTAATTGAAAAAAAATAAAAGAAAGAGAAAGGAAGAGTGTGAGCGTGTGAGCATAGTGGGAAGGTGAGTGATTTTATTCCTATTTTATTTGGCAACTAAAATGAAGACAATAGCTATAAAGGGAATGGAGGCTGTCATCTTTATTTTTCTACCAATTAAGATAAAATCAAATAAAATAAAAATAAAATAAAAGAAAATAGACATAATTAGGAAACTTACCAATTTTTCCCATAGGCTATTTTGGCTAGGTTAGAATAATGAGGGAAGGAAAAAGGGAAGAGAGCATTATGCTCATTTGGGACCAACGGCTAGAGAGAGAAAGGGAGAGAGAGGCTGCCATTTTCTAGAGAGGAGGAGGAAAAAAATGTGAAGGAGAGAGAGAGAGTGGGCGAGCTAGTGAGAAAAAGAGAAGAAGAAGAAGAAGAAGAAGAAAAAGGAGAAGAAGAAGGGTTCAATCCTAGGGTATGTCTCTTTATGTTTATGGTTTATAAATTCCCTTCTTTTGATTCTAGTATTTTTTTACTAGAGTTTGTTTGTGTTGTTGGTTTTCTTCTTCTCTTCATGTGGGTTTTCGAAAACCCTAGGCTTGAACAAGGGGTGATATAGTTTGAGTATTGGTCACTTTGGGTGTTCTTGATTTTACAATCAAGAGAGGTAATGAACCCTTAGCCTTTTTTTTTTGTCTGTATTATTGGTTTACATGAGATGATGGTATAGTGATTTGTTTCTTGTTGATTTTGGGGGAGAAAGTTTTTTATAAGAAGCATGGTAATAGTTGATGTTGTGACACCTATGTTTTCTCCCTATAATATGATGCTATGGTATGTTTGATTTTACGGTTTTGTGTAAAACCATGCAAGGTTTTTAGTTTGCTATCTACTAAATATGATGATGGGTGTTTTCATTTTTTTTATGAAGGGATGTGATTATTTTGGGCTATGAGGGTTTCGACCTAGGGGTGGTGTTCAAAACATGATTGTTTATTTTTTATTTTTTATGTTTTTATGTCAATTAAAGATCTTAGAAACATGTTAGGTTGTTTGTAAGATTTTAAATGGGTATATGTTAGTTTTGTTCTCCCTTGGAATTCTTGCATGATAGAAATGTGTTAAGAGTTATATTCAAGACAAGGTTAAAGATGATTATTTTTTTTATGATTTGTGAGTATGTTTTAAGGTGGTTTGATGAATTATTGTATGCTAATGGTAACATTAAAATAATTAAAAGAGGTGTAGAAACATGCTAGGGTTTGTGTTTGAATTGTGTTGATTAAACATGCATGATTAATGTGTGAATTTTGGGAGGCATGATGAAAAAGGATGAATTTCATGACTTTGAATGCTTGCTGATTTTTGTGTATAAATGGTGTGAAATATGATGAGAATAATTTTTTTGCATGCTTAAATAATTTTGCAAGTACGATGATGTTTTTAGGAAATTAAATGGAATTTTAATATACATTAAAAATGATATTTTTTACCCAAATAAATACCTACAGTTTTTTTTTTATATATTTTTAGAGAAAATATGAGTTTTTAAAATCAAGATGGTTATTTTTGAAAGCATATATTGTTGCTGGAGTTTTTTGGTAAAATGAGAAGTTGTCTTTTAAATGAAAGGAATTTAGTGTGTATGTTGAAATAAATCAATATCCTAAACTATGTAGATATTAAAAATAGTATTTTTAAATGTAATTATGAGTGTTCATTTTAATAGATATGAATTTTTTTTCAGTGTTTCAATTAAGAAAATGTTGAGATTAATTCACTTGTGATTTTTAAATAAATTAAATGGTGGCTGAAAGTTTAGTTTAATAATTTAAAAATAATTATTTGATCATCACTTATGAATTTATTCTACGTAAAATTTAGTCTTAAAATAATACAAAATAAAATATATTTTTTCTCACACCTAAAATTTATATTTTTCTCACATGGGTTTGTAATTTTATTAATTTAAATAAATTTGTTATTTTATAAGGAAACATGATAATTATAAGTATTTTAAATAATTTCAAGCCTTTATTATTTCTAAGTAATTTAAAAATAATAAATGGATTTATTATATCTTTAAATGACTAAATAAATTATTTTTATGAAATAAAAATAATGTTTTAAAGAGGTTTAATCAACTTAATGATTTTAAAAGAAATAAATAATGGTAAGAAAGTATGTTGCTAAATCCTTATTTTGAAAACGATAGAAATAAGCATGTAGGAATTATCGTTTTTTACGTCACTTTTTAACAACGTTCCCACACATGTATGTCGCATGCAAATACACTTTTACGTTAAAAAATGTGTCTAATATTCAACCATATGATTTTTATTTAAAAACCATACATGTAACATAGGTATAATTTGCATTATTCTTTTGGTGATTTTATGTGTAATTATGCCTATTTGGAAATTATGATTAATTTTCACCATGTGTGCATGGCCCATGCACACATGGGGTATATGAGTTGGCCACAAGAAAGTATTATGTGATGTGAAAAAATGCTATTTGATTATGGTTATTGGCTCGTTGTGAAATTTGTCAGTTTTTGCTTTACTTGGACCTGAGGTAAGGAAGTTAGATAGAAATTTGTTTATTTATGATGTGAACGGTAAGATTGTTTGTATGATAGAATGCTATGTACGATGATACGTTTTGCGATATGAAGTATGAAATAATATTTTGTGATGACGTTGATAAATCATGAAATTTTCTTTGTGTTGATGTGACTGGATTGTATGTGATTTGAATGTTGTATGATATGTAATGGTTGTTAGCGTGATGAACGTGACACAACAAAGGGGTTGCTAAGGATATGAAGACGTAACCCGAGTTACTAAGGATGTGAAGACGTAACTCATAGGGCGATCGCGCCGAAGTTATTCAAGGACCAGAGATCCTGTTTACCTCAAGATGTAACATGGACAAGTTAGCAGGCCATGTTCACAAAGTTATGATGATGATGCTTATGATGGTAACGTTCATGAAGATTATGTATATGATAATGACGCTTATGATGGTAATGTTTACAATGATTATGTTTATGGTGATTATGTTTATGATGATGATGGTTATGATAACGATATTTAGGATGCGTAATGATGTATGAATATGAACATGTTTTTGTGTGTATACTTGTGTGTTATTTGTACTTCCTTACTGGGCTTTTAGCTCACCCTCTTACTTTCCCTTCTAGGTAGCAAATAAGATTTCTTTGTGGCACGCGTGGTGATGTGGGGAGTTCCAACGTCAGGGTGTGTATGGCGTGGGGGCATCCTATTGATGAGAAAACGATTAGTTTAACGACAGTTTCTAAAGAATAATGTTTTTTTTTTTAAAACTTTTCAGAACTTATCAGTGGGACTTGAACTTTATTTATTTTTAAAACGTTGCATGAAAACTATTATTTTAATTTTAAACTATTGACCCAACTTGCATGTTTTAGTGGGGCCTCACTGGGATTTTTCATATCATAAATGGCCTTCTTTTTATAAATTTATGAGGGTGTAAAAGTTTTACAAGTACTAGATTAGGGCGTTTTACAAATGGTATCAAAGACAGGTTGTCCATGTTTCCAAAGACCTTCCCCACACACGCTAAAGACGAGAAAATCTCACCTCACCTCATCGCGTCGTAAGTATTTGTTTTATGTGCTATTACCTGTTTCTGTTTTATTTAATTTTATAGTTTCGTATCTGCAGTATAGTAAGATGCCTCCCGTTTTGAAAACTACTAAGAAACATCTACTCAAGGAAATTTGTGCAATACTGTAGAGTCCTAGAATTTTACTTAGCTAGTTAGATAGTAGTAGTAGTAGTAGTAGTAGTAGTAGTAGTAGTAGTAGTAGTAGTAGTAGTAGCTAGTAGTAGCAGTAGCTAGTAGTAGTTATAGTATGATAGTTACTGTGGTTTTTGGTTCAAGCCGTGACTTAGTTTAACACTCGTAGCAAGACTTATAGATTTAATAAGTTTAACCTATAGTTTAAGAATATTAATTATAACATAAGGTTTGATTAATATAGCTGATTATAAAGATGTCATTTATTATACAATAAGGTTTAGATAGAATTAATAAGATCATGACACTTGTCGTGTGCATGTTTATTTAAGGATTTAATTATAGTTTAAATAAAAGAAAGTTCTAGAAACTCTAGAATCTTCCAAGACCATTAAGAGCATGACACTTGTCACAATCTTGTTTATTTGAGGATTTAAGCATTTTAAGTGGATAATTCAAAAATAGAAGTTTCTAGAAGCTCTAGACCCTTCCGGAACTTGTTGGAATTACGTATTACTCAGTCAAACCTGATTAATCAATTGAAATTATGCTGAAAAAGTGCAATTACGTGTTTAATATATTCACGTATGCCGATATATCGCAGCATAGGGGCCGATATATCGCCTACAGAAGATACGAAAAACACGTCGACTTTGCACGAACAATCGAACCAGCCTTGGGAATACTGGGAGAGCCGATATATCTCCTATAGGGGCGATATATCGTCCCCACCTATATATTTTTGAAAGTTCAGTTTATCAATTTTAAAAATAGCCTTAACCTCTTGACTAGCCTCTGAACGTTTTTGACCGAGTCTTAAGCAAATGTTGAACGAATATTCAAATATTTTTCAATTAATATTCATTATTTTATTTAAGCTAAAAGGAGGTAGTTTCACTCCTTGAACTCTATAAATAGGACCTAGTACCTAGCCATTTTTCTCGTTCTTTAAGCTGTGTTCAGAGCCTTCAAGCTGCTAGGATTACTATAGAGTGATAAACACTTGGGTTGGGATAAAAGCTTTATCATCTTAAGCTTTATAAACACTTGGGAAGTGAGATATATTGTGTGTTTTCAATATCGAGGTGTAGTTAGGTTCTAGTACATCCAAAGGTATTCCTATTCTTCAGTTCATTTCTGTACGGTTCTTTAGTTTCTTTTAGTTTTCTTTACTCAAATCCTAACTCGTTGTTTTCAATTCTTGGTTAGGTATTTAAGTTCTTTGAACTTAAGGTTTCTTTTCGATAAGCTTCTTCTTGGTGGTTTAGTTCTCTTCTTTATCATCTCTTTTCTTTAGAAATACTCACCATATTTATTATTGGTTTTAGGAGTGTTCCAAATCTCGTCCTTGTTCTCAAATATCCCGGTGTTGGTAAGGAAAATATGATAGATTTTGTATGCTTTTATGTTTTGATATGTGTATGCTATGATATATGTATGCTATGTTTTTAGTTTTAAGCATATGTTTTGTTTAGATAACAAGTATATAACTTGTTTAGATAACAAGTATATAACTTGTTTAGATAACAAACATATAACTTGTTTAGATAACAAGTCCCAATAATATATTCATTGGGCATATTATTGTTTAGATAATGAGCCCCATAAATTTATATGACTCGTTTAGATAACTAAGCCCCGTAAATTTATGGGCATATGATTGCCTAGCTAGCAAGCCCGAAGAAGTATGATGGCCATTATAATACATGTTTTTATAGTCATATGTTTTGTAGTCTTATGTTATGTTTTTTATTGTATGTGCTAGTAGATTTTCCTTACTGGGCATTAGGCTCCTTCCTTTATTTTTATGTGTGTAGGAAAATAGTTATGGCAGCGGAAGGATTCTTTGTAGATTGGTTTGTGTATTAAGGATGAAGGGATTCGATGGACTGCGTGACGATTCGAGGACGACGTTATTTTTAGTCTCTTTAAATTATGTTTTATGTATTTTCCGCATTTAGCTTTGTAAACTATTTCCTTTAGTTTAAAGTTATGTTTTATTTTAAAACAATGGGATCCCATACAGCTCATTTATGTATTTCAATATTTACTGTTACACCCAGATTTCGAGCCATGAGAATTGTGACCTCGAAAGCTGGATTCGTAATGAATGGACTCGTGATATCTGGAACATGTCCGAAGTCTAGGCATCGAGCCTGCGAAGCAGAGACGACTTCGAAGATGGTAGCCTCGAGATCCTCACAAGCTCGAAAGACAGACCCCGAAGTACGTCTATCTCGGGATGACCTCGAATCAGGGCTCCGAGCTGGACACACGTATGAGCTCGAAGTCATGTGATCTCGGGAAGATGCTATAGCTCGAAAGTCAATAAGATAACTGGGTGAATAGGGCCTTGGCGATATAAGATAATAACTATGAATATCTTAGTGAGTCATCAACAAGAGACACAGTCTACATTGATTGCTATATATCCCCTATAATCAAGGGATATTAATTGTTCAGTTATACACCTCCTGATCTTCAGGGGACGTTTCCTTGTATATAGGATTACAGGCTTTGAATGCCATTAAATTTATTTGCATATAAAGAATAACTTCCCGAAATATGTGGGATAATATTCTGAAATCTTCTCTATAAATAGAGAGGTCATGCACCATTGTAAAGGACCGAATTTTTGTGATCTTGAGAGAAACTCTGGAGAATTCATCCTTGAAGAATTTTCAGAGATCTTCTTAAGTTTAATAACAAAGACTCATGGACTAGGCAGATTTAACTGCTGAACCACGTAAAAAATCTCGTTTGTGTTATCGTATTTTTATTGGCCACAACTGATTATTGTTTTCGTGCTCTTATTTCATTGTTGACGAAAAACAGCGTCAACATTTACTTTGGAGTTTTAATAAAGTTATGAATATTCCTTATGTATGTTTTCTAAAAAATAGTGGCTATGTCTAGTAGTTTTAATGGTCCAAGGTCTTAGATATAGTTGGGTCATGTAATGACCCAACTACTCTAGACTTTTGGACCATTAACGAAAACTATATATCCTTAATAAAACTTACAAGTGAAAATACCATAACTTTATTAAGAAACTTGTAAAAATAAGAGTTAAACTTATATAAAATTTAGGTTAGGATATGGGATCCCATTTTTTTAAAAACAAAACAAAACATAATTTAAAATAAAAAGGGATTACATAACAAGTGCAGAAAAATACATGTAAAACCATAAAAACAAGACTACATCCTCGAATCGTAACGCTCGGCTCTTGAATCCATTCGACCTCAATACACATTCTCCAAGCTTCCAAGAACCTTTCCCGCCACTAAGACTACTTTCCTGCACATATAAACAAAAAGGAATGAGCCTAATGCCCAGCAAGGAAAATCTAACACATAGTTCATATACATAAATTTCATAAGAAACATAAAAACATAACATAACACTTATATCATACACATACTATAATGGCCATTATTACTTGGGGTCCCATAGACTAAACAAGTCATATGCCCATTAGATTAGTGGGGTCCTACTAGCTAAGTAGGTCATATGCCCATAATCTATTTGGGGCTTGTTAGTCATATGGGTCATATGCCCAAGCCTACATACATACATAACATAACACATTTTTCATAACATAAAAACATAAGATAACATATAAAACATATAACATATGAATTCTATCCTATTTTACTTACCAAAATTACCGGGATAAGATGACAGAGTTGGGAGTTTGGAACACTCCTAAGAACCATTTGAAAAAGAGTGAGTATAGTGAAGAAGAGAAATGAAAGGAATGGAAGGACTAAACCATTGAGAAAATACTTACCAAAAACTTATGTGCAAGTTCTTAGATTTCCTAACCAAAATAAAGATTAAGGTTAGAAGGCTGAGTAGAAGACTATGAGAACTTAAAATAAAATAATACCAATGAACTAAGGTGTGGAAATACCTTGAAGACTTGTAAGACCAATCTAAACCTCGAACCGAAATACTATAAAACCTTACTTCCCCAAGTGTTTGATAAGCTTATGATGATCAAGCTTATGATTCCCAACCCAAGTGTTTACACTCTCACACTCACCTAGCAACTTGCAGCCTCTGAACTTAGAGCAAAAGATGAATAATGGCTGGGTATTAGGTCCTATTTATAGAGTTTAGGAATGAAAGGATCTTAATTTAACTTGAATAAAAATAATGGCTTTTTATGTGAAAATAATTTGAATTATCGTTCAGCAGAGGCTGAAGACTCCTTCAAAAAGATGCTGGACTTATCAAGAGGTTGAAGGGTTGAATGGAAAATGATTTCAAACACTTTCAAAATATGCTGAGAGGGGCGATATATAGCCCACTGTAGGCGATATATCGCCTGGGCCAGTATGCCCGAGGCAAACGTGCATCGTTTTGGGTTTTTCGTATCCTCGTACTGCGATATATCGCCCCCTATAGCTGCGATCTATCGGCATACGGTGATTATTTAAACACGAAATTACACATTTTTAGCTTAATTTAAATTGAGTAAACAGCCTTGACTAAGCCCTCAAACGTTTTCAAAGCTGCTGACTGACCTTAGAGCATTCAAACTTTACCTTTAATAAATTTAATCCTCAAAATACTTAATCATTAATAACCCATACATAACATGTGCTATAATCCTATTGGTTCTTATTTAAACCTTATAGTATACTAAATATTATCCTCAATATCAGTCATATTAATCAAACCTTAGGTTAAAATTAATATTCCTACACTATAGGTTAAACTTAGAAAATCTACAAGTACTACTATGAGTGTCCAAATAAATCCCGGTCTGAACCAAAAATCCACAGTCATAAAGATAATACTATAATTGCTATAATACTACTATCTAACTTAGCTAAGTAAAGTTCTTGGACTCTACAGGTCATTACAGTTACCCAAGGTCCAGCTTGAGGAGGATCTCTATGATTGGAAGATTGCGGTGTTAAAAACGACAACGGTGGTTTGTGATCGTATTCAAAGGATCATGAATAAAAGAGGAGATTTGCTATGACCTAGCGAGCAATATTGGGTGGTGAGGGAAGCACTGTCAATGTACTCTGAGGCCCTTCTCCAGTTGGACAGAGCATGGCACAACGTCATTCTAGACGACCTGGATTTTAGTACCATGGAATACGTAATCTACGATCTTATAGACAACTACGATTTTAGTCGTGAGGAGCTTGTATTGGTGAAGACGGATGATAGAGAGTTAGAGGAGTGTTTGGAGACAGTACACGATGTAGAATGAGCCTTGGCAATTGTGGAGGTAACTCAAGCCATACCAGGTGTGACTGCTAGGATGAGGATAATGGCGAGCACTCCCAGCTACTTTCACATCCCAGAGGATGTCTTGGATTACAGCTCAAGGGACGAGTCCACAGTTGAGGACTAAAGTCCGTCGTGTAGAACGTTCCATGAAACGTTAATGAATAAGATGGGATTTTAAAAAAAAAAAGGACCCTAAGGACTTATGTTTTTGGTTATTAAACATTGTATGGGTTGTTTAATTTTTGGAATAATTTGAACATTTTGAATGCTATGGTTTGATATTTCTTTTTCCTCTTGCAAACTCTAAATGATGTGGTTTGAATGTATGATTTTCGCAAATATCTATCAAACCATTATGCGATTTTCCTTCCTTATGATTTTCTTTTTATGCCTTAGAATCTCATAATGACGACTAGAGGAAGAAGAGGCAAGGGAAGAGGAGGACGCCGAGGGAAGGGTGTCTCCACAAGGTCTAAGGCCACGACAAGCCCTGGCATAGAAATGCCATCGGTCCAACCTGCAACTCCAGTAGCACCATCTGTGGACCTGGTCGCAGAGGTAGCAAGGTTGAGAGAACAACTAAGACTGAGAGATGAGGAATTGGCACATGCCAGGTGCCTCAAGTGCCAATGGTGCAGCCTCAACCGCCAACACCACAACCTGCACCACTGCTTGTAACTTATGGGTTCGAGCCAGTGTATGAATGTTTCAGAAAACAAGCCCCACCAACCTTTGAAGGGAAGGATGATCCCATAGTGGTAGAGGATTGGATAAGATCGGTCGAGGCCATCTTCGATCATATGGAGTTAAATGATCGCCAAAGAGTCTCATGTCCAGTCTATTTACTCAAGATGGATGCACGAATATGGTGGGATGTAATTAAACAGACCCGTGATTTGAATACCATGACTTGGGCAGAATTCATCCAGGCTTTTAGCAAGAAGTATTATAGTGTGGCTATGCTAGAAACCAAGGTAGATGAGTTTGTAACTCTAGTACAAGGAAACCTATCTATAACTGATTATGCACAGAAGTTCGATAGGTTGGAAAAATTTGCTCCTGAAGTTGTGCCTATTGAAACTCTGCGAGTCCAAAGGTTTGTAAGGGGACTCAAGTCGATGATCGCTAGGGATGTTATGATGACCAATGTCGAAGTGGTCAGTTATGCAGAAGTACTTGATAGGGCACTTGAAGCAGAATATTTGGAAGATCAGATATGGAAGGAGAATGCTGCCAGAAGAGAGAACTACCGAAACAAGGGCTTTAATTAGGGTGAAAAAAGGAAAGCTAATGATGGGCAGAACAGTGGCACTAATAAGAGACCAAGACCCCTAGCCACGAATAACCACAGTCACAACACTCAGAACCACCATAACAATCGCAACAATCGCTATAATGACCAGAACTGTGGGAATCACCAAGGCAACAGAGTAGAGCATCCCATTTGTCCTAAATGCTTGAAAAAACACCCGGGAGAGCGCTAGGCCGACACCAATAAATGTTTTAAATGTGGTCAGGTAGGACATCTGAGAAAGAATTGCCCACAATGGAAGACGAGACAAAATAATAACAACAATCTGGTGCTAGCACGAGTTTTTGCCTTAACTCAGAATGAAGCAGCCAACAGCAACACCGTAGTCATAGGTCAGCTCCCTATATCTGGTATGATGTGTAGAGTCCTCATTGATTCTAGAGCGACTCAAACTACAAGAAACAAAGGCTTTTTCTTTGGGTTTTATGCTGGATTCACTTAGGTTTTCGCTTAAATTCGCAACTGCAGTAGTTCGGGGCAAAGTAAAAAGTATATAAAAACCGAAGTGAAATATAGACTTTCTACTTCAGTTATTATGTAAAAACCGAAGTAGAAAGTGTGGATTCTACTTCGGTTTTTACATAATAAGCGAAGTAGAATGTTGTGTACACTTTCTACTTCGGTTATTATGTAAAAACCGAAGTAGAAGTAGAATTTTCTACTTCGGTTCTTACATAATAACCGAAGTAGAAAGTCCCATCCTTATTTTTTGGAATAATTATTTCTGATTATTTTAAAATGGCCCAATTCTTAATTTATATATATATTTCCACTGATTTTTTTTTAAATGATCTAATTATATGATTTTATAGTTATATATATTTTTTCAATTGGAATTAGTAATGAATTTTGTTTGAATAAAAATATGCTAACTTTCATTAATTAGAAATGTCATACATAAGCATAAATACAAAGTACTTAAGTAAGATAGCTAGCCTTAACATTAATACATTTACATAAAAGTAAACTTAGAACTAAACGAACTCATAAACAAAATAGGCTTACTAATAAATGAATGTCATCAATCAATTGCATTTGATGTTGGTACAAGATCTATAATGTACTTCAGCACATAAAAACCACATTCATGACTTTGTGGTTGTTTTGGACATGAAACATTGAATATCATTGTAGGATTGCCGAGTAATTCATTGGAAGAAGCCTTATAATATGCACTATATAAAAAGAAAAATTACAAAATCAATACATAGATGAATTACCTATAAAATCAATACAAACAAACATAATAGTCAAGCATAGATGAATCCATCATTATTAGGTTCTAGTCTTATAATTTTTTTTTAAAAAATAGACAGAGTTTCCTTTGTTTCTATAGCATACTGTAATTCATAATTACATATAAAATCAATACAAGCAAACACAATAATCGAGCATAGATGAATCCATCATTATTAGGTTCTAGTCTTATAATTTTTTTAAAAATTCGGTAGAGTATCCTCTGTTTCTATAGCATACCGCAATTTCATAATTACCTATAAAAGCAACACAAACAAACACAATAATCAAGCAGAAATGAATCCATCCTTATATCACCACATCACACAAATTTCCCAGACCTTACTTCACTAATTTTCAAACATAACTTTCACTAAATCCAACATGCATGATTTAATTAACCTTATCTTTATACATAAATCTTGTAGTAACATAAATAAAATTAAAAAATTAATAACCTTCAATATTACTCTTTAATTCACCCGAAATGAACAACAAAATCACCACTCAATCGACGACCCTACTAAAACATTACTTACATAATTAGTAACTACATAATTTATTATCAAACCACTAAATAAAAAAAATCAAACTAGTTATAGAAACTAATGAACAACACTTTGATCATCTTCAAGCTATTTATTTTTTCAAATATTTAAAAGGTAAATTCATCTTGTCACAATTTCTAAAATTTACTAATATACATATATATATAATTATAATCAAACAAATTTTTATCATACTATATAAAATAACAAAATAAACAAATAATTAGAAAAGTTCACAAAATATTACTAAATCAAATTATAAAATTAAAAATAATATAAAAAAATAACTCAAACAAAGTTTGTAGGATCAAACATATTCATTAATGATTGAAATAGCTTCTATCACAATTTTGAAACTCAAACACCTATACACATTCAACACAAAATATGAGAACAAAAAAAATGAAAAAAACACAGAAAAATAAAATATTATCATCAAATCAATGATTTAGTAATCCTTACCTGTTTTGAAGCTCAAAAACACCTTATAATGACAAAAATCTTGTCAAAATCCGGCAAGAAACACCAAGAACCCATGAGAAATAATACACATGGCCAAATGTATTATTTTTTCCTCTAAAAAACCAAAATAGAAGGATTTCTAGACTATATCTCAGTTTGTAATGAAGGAAAGTTGTAAGAATTGATGAAAAAACAAAGAAAAAATGGTTTGAAAACCAAATCCTTGTCAATCGTACGACCAGAAATGACGTTTTTGGCTTTTGGGTTTCTGCTTCAGAGAGGGAGATGAGGAAAATTAGGCCAAGGACAAGTTAGCGGGCCATGTTCACAAAGTTATGATGATGATGCTTATGATGATAACGTTCATGAAGATTATATATATGATGATAATGTTTATAATGATTATGTTTATGATAAGGATGTTTAGGATGCGTAACGATGTATGAATATGAACATGTTTTTGTGTGTATACTTGTGTGTTATTTGTACTTCCTTACTGGGCATTTAGGTCACCCCCGTACTTTCCCTTCCAGGTAGCAAATAGGATTTCTCTGTGGCATGCGTGGTGATGTGGGGAGTTCCAATGTCAGGGTGTGTATGGCGTGGGGGCATCCTATTGACGAGAAAACGATCAATTTAATGCCAGTTTCTAAAGAATAATGTTATGTTTATTTTTTAAAACTTTTCAGAACTTATCAGTGAGACTTGAACTTTATTTATTTTTAAAACGTTGCATGAAAACTATTATTTTTATTTTAAACTATTGGGCCCAACTTGCATGTTTTAGCATGGCCCCACTGGGATTTTTCATATAATAAATGACCTTCCTTTTATAAGTTTATGAGCATGTAAAAGTTTTACAAGTACTAGATTATGGCATTTTACAAAGATGATGGTGATGGAATCTTATCAGCTGTGAGTTCTTCAAATACTACCTTGCTCCGAGGTTTATAGTTATTCATATAGTCGTGTTCAATGAAGGTTGTATTTGTTGAAACAAATACCTTTTGGTCCTTGGGACTATAGAAGTAATCGCCTCTTGTTTCTGGAGCGTAGTCCACAAAAATGCACACTTCAAACCTTGAATCAAGTTTCCCCGATTTAGGTCTAAGAACATGAGCACGACAACCCCAAATGCGGAAATGGTGCAAACTAGATTTGTTTCCATTCCCTAGTTCCGGTGAAGTTTTGTTTATGGTCTTCTTAGATAGGACTACATTAAAAATGTAAGTCGCCGTTTGAAGTGCATATCCCCAGAATGAGAGAGGAAGTGAACATAGCTTAACATAAACTGACCATGTCTAACAAAGTCTTGTTTCTTCTTTCAGAAACACCATTTTCCCGTGGCGTTCCTGGTGCTGTGAATTGGGATAGAATACCATGCTCGAGCAAGAAATAATTGAATTCTAAATTCAAATATTCTCCACCTCGATCAGATCGAAGTGTCTTAAGAGTCTTACCTAATTGCTTCTCAGCCTCAGCTTTGAATACTTGAAACTTGCCAAAGGTTTCAGATTTCCTAAGCATTAAGTAAGTATGACCATATCTTGAGTATTCTTCAATAAAAGTGATGAAGTACTCATACCCACCTCTTGCTTGTACATTGATTGTACCACAGACATCGTTGTGTGCAAGTTCCAAAGGTTCTTTAGCTCTATTGCCTTTCGCTCAGAAAGGACGTTTGGTCATTTTGCCTTCTAGACAAGATTCACAAATTGGAAGAGTTCCAACTCTTAGTTCTCTCAAAGGTCCATCTTTTGTTAACCGGTTTATCCTGTCTAGACGATTATGACCAAGTCTAAGATTCCAAAGATATGTGTCATCCTCATTTGAAACTTTTTGTCTTTTGTTTCCTTGCGGTTTTGCTACTTTAAATAATTCTGAGTTATTAAGTGTTCGTTCATTAGGTTTAAGCATATACAATCCATTTGTATGTTCTGCTTGACAAATTTTGAAACCATTATTCAAAATAACAATCGCATTATTATTAAAAGAAATATTAAAAGATTATTCATGCAACATAGATAAAGAAACTAAGTTTCTAGAAAACTACGGAATATATTAAACATTGTTCAAAAAAAGATAATTGTTCCCAAAATATAAACAGACTTTTCCTTTTGCTCTAGCTGAAATGAGCACTCTACTTCCAACTCGCATGGTCACCTCGCCATCAGCCAGCTCCCTTGATGACTCAAGTATTTGCATAGAAGAACAAACATAGTTAATGGCTCCTGAATCTAAAACCTAGGATGACATATCGTCTTCCACTACACAAGCTTCAAGTACAAGTAAATCATATTTACCTTTATTTTTCAGCTCCAAGAGATACTTTTTGTAGTTTCTCTTCCAGTGACCTTCAAATCCACAGTGGAAACGTTTTCCTTTTGGTTCTTTCTTCTTGGAGTTATTGTCATTATTGTTCTCCTTGGCTTTTGGTACCTTCTTGTTTTTCTTGGACTTCTTGCCCTTTCCTTTGTCCTTATCATTGTTTTTCTTCCTCTTCTTGGATTTATCCTCTGAGGTTGAAGGTTTCTCCTCTACCACATTTGCCTCAACCTCTTTTGTAATGGATTTGTTAAGAGACTCAAATGTCTACAGTTCATTCAACAATTAGGTCATGTTGAATTCCAACTTATTCATAATATAGTTAGTCGTGAACACAGAAAAGGCAGGAGTGAGCGATTCAAGTATAATGCTTACTTGTGTACGCTTATCAATGATGGTCCCATGTATTTATACTTCATGCATCACGTTAATCATGCTCAAGATATGTTCACGTACATAAAAACCTTTCTTCATCTTAATAGTCATGTAGGTTCTAGTATCCTCATGTTTGCTTTGATCAGATTGCTGTCCAAACATGGCCCACAGAGAATCCATTATCTCAAACGCAGTTTCCGTGGGTTCATCATTTGTTCTCATAACATCATTCATGCTCACAAGCATGTAACACTTTGTCTTGTTGTTGGATTGAATCCATGCATCATACTTGTCCCAAACATTCTTCGGGGCAGTGGCAGCAGGCTCTTCAAGACATTCCTCAGTTAGGATAAATTTATGGTTCTCACAGATTAACATAAGATTCAAGTTTGATTTCCATCTTATAAAATTATCACCGTTAAGTTTTTCAAGTGAAAGTAATGTAGTTATAGGATTGCTACCATTCGACATTACTAAAAGAAATAAAATACAATAATATTACTATTGAAAGATATCAATTATTCGGAAAGTAAATATGATGCATGAATGCAACAATTAAAATACACAAATAAACATTTACTATTCCACGATAAAACTACCCAACAAATAAAGTGCCCCTTAGGGTCGGTCAAGTTAAATTCAAATAACTTGTAAGACAATCTTATCTTTATAATTTAAAACTCAAAATAACTCTTTATTTTATATTTTAAAAATAAAGTACCGCTGGTTTGGTCAAGATGCAATTATCCACTGCAAAAGCTTAATTGCATATTTGTAAGTGTAACCCATTATTTCAGAATTCATGACTCAACTTAGAGAATGTCGCCTTAGGGTCGGTCAAGCTGAATATACATTACTCCTTCCTATCCTTGTAAGAATCCAACCTTGGTATTAATATGTCTAGAAACCTTCCTTAGGGGGACAGAAACAAAGCCGCCTCAAGACTCTATTCATATCTCAACGTGTTGTACTAATAATGGAGACCATAGGTCACATTGAGATGTTTACCTTCTCCCACTTACTATTTTAGAAATAATGTATTTTATTAAACTAATCAATTAATTCTAAATTAATTACATGTTTATTAATAACCTATGAATGTAATTAATTAAAAAATACATTTAATTATAAAAGAGCATGTTTCTACAATTAATGTGATCTAGATAATTACCCATTACATTCATCTAACTTTACTAAAACACCTTTTAAATAAAGTTGGTTATCTTGAAGGCCTATAAAAACTACTGCATTTTATTATGGTGTGAGTTACCAAGTTTTAACTAATTTAATACTTAACAATTTACATGTTATTGATTTCTCTAAAACAATTAGGACAATCCTAAATAATCATGTTTCTAAAAGATGCATGATTAATGAAAACTATGTGGGGTTTCATGAATGACATGTAATTGACTAATGAATGATCATGTTATCAATCAAACATTTATTTAAATAAATACAATAAACAAATATATAAACTATAAATGATTAACCGAGTATTATAGGGTATTTCTAAATTTAGAACCCTTGAATAAATAGAAATAAAATTCCAAAAATAATCTTTAACTTGTTTTCAAGACTCCAAGAATGTTTCTCCTCTCTTTTAGGCTATCTTCCTAATCTTTAGGAATTTAGTTATGCCCAACCAATTAATTAGAAACAAATTGTCTAACTAATTCATTTAATTAAAACAATCTTTTAATTGAATAACCATTTTGTCAACTTTTTAATTTAGTTGAATTTAAATAATTAAATAATCAAATTCAAATAATTATTTAAACTTAAGATAAAATCTTAACCAACTAAAATATATTTTATTTTTCTAATAAAAATAAAATAAGATAATTAATCATTTAAATTCAAATAATTTTAATTTAATTAAATAAAAGATTAATTGCACAAAAATAGGAACTAGCTATGGGCACCAAGATTGGTGCCCTAGACCATTAGTGTCGGCGGCACCATGGACCCTCAAGGGCTCGGGTTGGTGGTTGCCACAGGTAGTGACCACAACACCTTGGGTGCGCACGGGCTGTAGTGGCGCACGCAGTAGGTGCAGGGGCGTTGGCACGCAAGCACATGGGCGCTGGTGCGCAGGTGCAGGTGTGCAGGCTCGCAGGCACATAGGCGCGGGCACGCAGGCACAGGGGAGTGGGCTTGCAGGCATGTGTGCAGTGCTCAGGGACTTGCGACTCAGGCTAGTGCCTTCGGCTAGGGCTCGGGCCATAGGCTTGGGTCCTTCTTTCTTCTTTGTGTATAGATTTTTAAAATACATATTTCAAAAATAAAATTTTACAAAAATCCTATGCCCTTTATGGCTTCACAAGATCTAGAAATTCAAATTTCTAACCCAATAGTACCATATAATTAACGATCCATTATTCAACCATACATTCAAAAAACATATCCATCCATTCAATATATATATCAACATGCATATAACAAATGCAAGAATCCCACACAACATTTAATATATATGTAGACTACTCTGGTACCAATTGTTGGTATTAAAAGAAAAAATCAAAGATACGCATTGGGGAATTGACCCATTTGAATAGTTATTAATACCGGTCAAGATCATACACACACACACACACACACACACACACACACACACACACATATATATATATATGTATTAAATCACATACAACCAGATTAGAGATTACCTCTCATAGCCTATCAAGTGTCCTTGAATCTTTTTATATAAAATCAACGATCTTCCTATCCAAGTTCTGAAAGCTCACACCTTGATCTTCCAGACTAATCCTCAAACACACAAGGACGTGGTGGGCATGTAAGATTTAAAATGTTTATTTATGACTCTCTAGATGTACTCAACACATGAGATCTAGAGATATTTAATAGAGAGAAAATAAATTGAATAGTTTTCAAGTTTAGGAAAACTATCGCTTCTTTTCAGAGAGAGTCTGACAGTCTATGAAAATAATAATCTTGAAAAGTATCACTTCTTTTCAGGTTTATAAAAATAATTAACTAATTTAATTAATATTTATTTTATTAAAATAAAACTGATCAGTTACAACCTTATTTAATTATTTAATTTAAATCATGTTTAAAAAATAATAATTAAATAAAACAAATTTTTTAAAATTCAAAATTCAAATCCCAGGGATAGGAAATCCCTGTGTGTGGCGCCACACTCACTGTATAGTGAGTGTGTCGACCACACCATTAAGGTGACCCATGATTTTCTCATTTGTTTATTTAATTATGATTTAAGACAATATATTTATCCCAAAATAAATACCAGTTAATTCAAAATTAACTTTATCTTAAAATATCAGTTTTAAATAAATAAATAAATATCTTATTCTAAATAAGATAATTATTAATCTATCTTTATACATTTATCCAAACAAGATTAATATTTATTTTAACCTATAATTTTTCAAAATAAAAACTATACAACTAAATAATTAATTAATTCATAATCAATCAATTGCCTATAATTATTTCCCTGTCCTAAAAAATTAATTCATTTGCAATTAAATCATTCTTTCTACAAATCTTTCTTTTGACATCCATGTCATTGCAGTGTAGGACAGAGGTGATCTGGGGACCATGAACTTATAATACGAAGCTCCAATAAGCCAGATTATTAATTAAACTCTTTAATATAACAATCTTATTTATTAATTCCACGATTACTCCACTATAAATATGGAATTGCACTCTAAGTATTTATATAATTATATTTACAAAGTTTTCTCTTGTAGTCCATTGATATAATCAATAAATGTAGTCATGTCCTCCATTTATTGGTTCGTTAATTATAGCTGATCAAGATTACCGTTTTACCCTTCTTCTTACCTCTTGATCTTTCAGTACCATTAATTCACTAGCGAATAATTAATCTATAATCAAATTATAGATTTGAGCCCAATAACTATTCAGTTCCAGAATTATCCTTAAGAGAACCAATATTCGATCCCTTAGGAAAGTATGGATTCCATTATTGTAATTCATGTTTCCAGTCATTCATGATATTGAATCTCCAAAATAAAATTCATTAGCCTTATTATACTAAGAAACCTTAACGAGTGAGATCCAATAAACAGAAACAAGAATTCATGAATACTCATGATTTAGACTGATCTACAAATGATCATCTAATATGATAAGAATTAAATCTTTATATCAAACAGCAAGTTTATAAAGATAATTAATTATTATCGGTCCTGTCATATATAATCTCTATTATATACAACACATTTACTAAGATGTCTATCCACATCAGTAATCCGAATCTAGATCATTTGCATCATGTATGCTTAATAAACTGTTCTAGTAACCATTCATTAAAGATTTCATACTTTAATATGTTACTGACTATTTTATTTATTATATATGATCTTAATTCTCTCGTACTAACACAATATCATATTGTCATGAATGAATAAGGAATTTTCTGGATATTATCATATAATTAATTCAAACAATAATTATAATATTCAAATATAATAAAATTGTTCTTTTATTTAATTCAATAAAATGTCTTTACATATTTTTAGGACATTAATCCTAACATAGGATTCACAACCTGAACCACATAAAAATATGGTGTTTGATCTTCTTTTTTTATGCTTTATTTTATTTAGTTGTTAGCAAAAAAAACTAGTCAACAAAATCATTTACTACTAAAATTGCATACAACATCAAAAAGCTACAAGTACAAAGTAGTTTTATTATCTTATTTAGTTTATTTTATAATTTTTTTTGTTTAATTGCATAATTAAACTACTAAGTTGCATAATTTATTTAATATTTTAAAGTTATAAGTTTTATACAAATTAAATAAGATTTTACATATATTTAGTTAATAATTTTTAAGTCTAAATAAATATAAAAAAAATAATTTTTTTTTCATATCATTAATATTTAGTATGTTCATGTTTTTTTCTTTCTTTTGTAAATTATATATATTTTAGGTTATTTGTGTGAGCTCAAAAAATAAATTATTTGATGTTATTTATTAGTTTGAAATTTAGTATTCATAATGTTAAAAATGCACCATATATAATATATATGTTTTAATTTATATATTATACATGGTGCATTTTTAACATTAAATACTTTTGTTCTAATTTTTTTTTTAGAAACAGTACCTATTAATTTCAATATAATAAAATGTTAAAAAATTCTAAATTAAAACTATGAAGTTAAAAAGTATATTTAATCAAATTTTAATTAATTAATTTAAAAAAATTTAAACTAACAAAAAGTTATATATAAATATATATTGTTTAATTAATGACTAGAACAATTAAAATAACTAATTTTTCATTAATAAAAAAATGAAACGACAAAATAAAAAAATATGTATAGTTATATCTTATTTTATTATTACATATATATATTTACATAAACAAAATACGTCAAAAGACAAAATAAATAATTAATAAAAAAAGAATAAATTTTGTTATACCCAGATTTCGAGCCATGGTAAATATGACCTCGAAAGTTGGATTCGCAACAAATGGTCTCGTAAGGATTGAAGTATGCTCCAAGGTTGTATATCGAGCCTGCAAAAGTACGATATATGACCTCGAATATATGAGCTCGAAACGATCTCGATCTCGAAAGGTAGTTCTGAGAACACACTCATCTTCGGGGACGACTTCGGATCGGGGGTCTCGAGCTAGATGTACGTACGATCTCGAAAGACACGTGATCTCGGGAGATGCCATTAGCTCGAACAATGACGTGAGACCTGAGATGCTAAAGCCTTAGAGATACGCGATAATCACCTTGAATATTTACAAGTGTTATAAATATGAGATGTAATCCTCATTTATTAATGTAAATCCCCAAGAATCGTGGGATATTATTTGGTCAGTTATGCGTTTCCTGGTCTTCAGGAACGTTTCCTTTTATATCTGATTATAGACATTTAAAGCCATTTATTTTATTCACAAAAGAGTAACTACCCAAAATATGTGGGATAGTATTCTGCATCCTTCTCTATAAATAGAGAAGCCATGCACCATTGTAAAGGACCGAAATTCTGATCCTTGAGAGAAAACTCTGGAGAATTCATACTAAAGAATTTTTCAGAGATAATCTTAAGATTAATAACAGAGACTCGTGGACTAGGCAGATTTAACTGCTGAACCACGTAAAAAACCGTGTGTTTGATTTGTTTGTTTCGTTTGGCCATTGTCATTCATTGTTTTTGTGCTCTTCTTTTATCTGTTGACGAAAAACGGCGTCAACAGTTTGGTGCTTTCATTGAGAGCCTTAAGCATTCATCCCTGAGAGATTCATGGCGACAAACAATCAGAACACCCCTGATGAAAGCTACCCAAGGCGTCCTGGAAAACAACCAATGGAGAACCCGGAGTCTGAGGAGAGAAGTGGGTCCTCCGATTCCCGGGGACCACCGCCTCCACCGAGGGACGATGTAATGACCCACTACTCTAGACTTTTTGGACCATTAACGAAACTATACATAAAACTTACATTTTTGCGAAAATACCATAATTTATCAGAAACTTGTAGAAACAAAGTTTACTTTCATAAAATATGTAGGATATGGGTACCCATTGTCTTTAAAACAAAAATAACTTAAAAACTAAAAAGAGTTACATAGAAAATGCGGAAAATACATTTAAAACCATAAAAACATAAACAAGACTACATCCTCGAATCGAATAACGCTCGGCCCCTTGACTCCATTCACCATCGATACACATCCTCTAAGCGTCACGAATCTTTCCACCTCTAAAGCTTATTTCCTGCACATAAACAGAAAGGAATGAGCCTAATGCCCAGCAAGGAAAATCTAACACATAGTCATATACATAAACATAATTTCATAATAACGTAAAGACATATCATAACACATAATACACTTATTATAAGGGCCATTATTACTTGGGGTCCCATAGACTAAACAAGCTTATGCCCATGAGATTAGTGGGGTCCTACCAGCTAAATAGGCATATGCCCACAATCTTTTTGGGGTCTTGTTAGTCAAATAGGGCATAAGCCCAAGCCTACAACAAACACATGCACAACATATTCATAACATACTCATATCATATCACAACATAACACATAAGATAACATAAACATAAACATATAGATTCTAGCCTATTTTCCTTACCAAAGTTACCGGGATATAATGGACTGAGTTGGGACTTTTTGGAACACTCCTAAAACCATAAGAAAGAGTGAGTCTAAAGAAAGGAGATGAAATGAAAGAGATGGAAAGACTAAACCATTTGAGAAACATGCTTACCGAACTTATGTGCTCAAGAACTTAGATTCCCTAACCAAAATGAAGATTAAGGTTAGAGATTGAGTAGAAGACTATGAGAAAGAAAATAACATAATACAGAAAGGAACTAGAGTTTTGGTTACCTCAAAGACTTGAAAGACCAATCTACACCTCTACCGAAATACTATAGAACTCACTTCCCAAAGTGTTTGATAAGCTTATGATGTTTAAGCTTATAGTTTTTCCCAAACCAGGTGTTTACACTCTCACACTCACTTAACACTAGCAGCTTCTGAACTTAGAGCAAAAGGTGAATAATGGCTGGGTACTAGGTCCTATTTATAGAGTTTGAGAATGAAAGTATCTTGATTTTACTTGAATAAAAATAATGGCTTTTTAGGTGAAAATCATTTGAATAATCGTTCAGCAGAGGCTGAAGACTCGTTCAAAAGATGCTGGACTGTTGAAGGAGTTTGAATGGCTGAAAGGAAATGAATTCAAAAGAGTTTGAATTTATGCTGAAGGAGGCGATATATCGCCCCCTGTAGGCGATATATCGCCTGGGCCAGTCTGCCCGAGGCGACCGTGCATCGTTTCGTGTTTTCCGTATCTACGTGCTGCGATATATCGCCCCCTATAGCTGCGATATATCGGCACACGCTGAATATTTAAACACGAAATTACACATTTTTAGCTAATTTTGAATGGAGTAAACAGCCTTGACTAAGCCCTCAACGTACTCAAAGCTGCTGACTGACCCTATAACATTCAAACTTTACTCCTTATTAGATTTAATCCCCAAAAATACTTAATCCTTAATCACCATTCATAACATGTGTTTAAAATCCTATTGGTTGATGTCTAAACCTTATAATATAATAAATATAATCCTTAATATCAGTCACTTTAATCAAACCTTAGGTTATACTTAATATTCTTAAACTATAGATTAAACTTAGAAAATCTATAAGTACTACTATGAGTGTCCAAATAATTCCCGGTCTGAACCAAAAATCCACAGTAACAAAGATAATGCTATAAATACTATCATACTACTATCTATCTTAGCTAAGTAAAGTTCTTGGACTCTACAGACGAGGATATGTACTACAGTCCTGAACGTTACGTTCCTATTGTAGAACTGGAAAACCGGCAGTTGAAACAGCTGTTGGCAAAAGCCAACAAACGGAATGAGGAGTTGACTAGGATGGCCGCAGAGGCGCAGGTGGCTCAGCCCCCGCCTCCGCGCGAAAACCAAGTCCCTCCTCCAAGGGACGTGCATGTTCCTCCCCGGAGGCCCCGTGGACGAACACGAAAAGATGCCGCCACGAGGAGGCCGACTCAACCTCCGGCACCAGCAGAGCCATCTGCTCCTCCTAGGCCCCAGAGGAGTACCCGAGCTCGGGTCCCGCCTAATCCACCTGTGGAAGTGCCTGCAGGAATTGAGAATAACCGAGCTCCTACCGAGGCTCGGACTCAGGTTCCTGGTAGCGCACCGAACGCGACTGACCCATCTCGGGCAAATTCTGGACCCTCTAGGTCGAGGCAAGGGAGGCAGCCACCGTCACCTATACGGTTCCCTCCGTCTCCCATAAGATATCCTTCACCTCCCCGCAGAAACACTCAACCTGTTCGGGATCAGGATCAAGGGCGTACGGGGGATAGACAAGGGCACAGGGAGACTTTCCAGGAGCGGAGAGGCGCACAATCTGAGAAAAGTCAGACGTCCCGGTCTCGTACTGCAGAAACGAGGCGACATGGGAAGAACCCATCGCAAAATGATTGAACAATGAGTTTTACCAGTGACGAGTCCGGAGAGACCAGGTCCGTCAGTAAACGCAACCGAGGTCGTAAAAATACTGGAAGTCGCAAGAATCGTTCTGACCTGCGAAATCATCTAAATCAGAGCAGGGGGAAGGGAGATCAGACAAATCCGGACCTAAGGAATCACCTAAATGGGCGTAGAGATCCCTCACGGAGACGCGAGCCTGGGATCATGATCAATAACTGTCAATTCCAGACACCACCTAAGAACCCAGTCCAAGAAAGGATTGATCAGCTCGAAAAGGCCTTTAGGCTTTTAAAGAATGAACGAGGGAACGGTTGGTATGAGGACTCTAACGAGGAGCTCGAGCCGTTTGCTCCAAATATTTCTAATACTCAGTTTCCTCAAGGGTTCCGGATTCCTCACGTCCCAGCGTTTGAAAGAAAAACTGACCCATGCAGTCACCTGAGTACATTCAACACTATTATGAGAGCTAGTAACGTGGGTTACGAGCTCAGGTGTATGTTGTTTCCAACATCATTGGCCGGACCTGCTAAGAGTTGGTTCGAAAAGTACAAGAGGCACTCGATAACTTCATGGGATCAGTTGTCTAGAGACTTCAAGAAGCAGTTCCGAGCTATGATGGGAGTCAGACCAGAGGCATCCACTTTGACTAACGTCCGACAACAGCCGGGCGAAACACTGAAAATCTATCTGACAAGATTTAATCTAGAGGTCGCCCGAGCTCGAGATGTGGATGACAGTGGGCACCTGATGGCTATCTGAGCTGGTGTTTTACCCGGAAGTGCCCTTTGGGATGACATGCAAGGGAAACCGGTGAGGTCAATAACCGAATTTAACAGACGGGCGCAGATATTTGTCAATGTAGAGGAGGCGAGGTCAACGCTGAAGGCGACCTCGCAGACCGAAACTACAACGATAAACATTAACTCCGCCTCAACCTCGGCTGACGAAGCAGCTCCACAGCCTGCCTCGGAGAATCCCTCCAAGAGGAAAAAGAGCGAGGGAAATAACCCCGAGGCTGAAGGGGGAAAGAAAAAGAAAGGAGAAAGGTATTTCTCCGTATATAAAGTACACACCGAACTCAACGAGTCTCGGGAAAACATATACCTGGCTAATGAAAACCAGGTCCCCTTCAGGCGTCCGGACCCAATGAGAAATCAAAAGTTTAAAAGGGATTCCAGTAAGTATTGCCGGTTCCATAGAGACACCGGACACACCACTGATGAATGTCGACAGCTGAAGGACGAGATCGAGGGGTTGATCTCGAGAGGTTATTTCCGGCAGTACGTCAAAAACCAGAGTACTGGACAGACTACTGCGAGTCAGAGAGTAGCCGCGCCTTCAACGGCACAAAATAATAACTCCCGATCTCGGGAAGAAGACAGGCCCCTGCCGATTGATGGAGAGGATGTAATAATCATCTCGGGAGGGCCTCATCTCGCGGGAGGGGGCAGAAATGCTCAAAAGCGATACGTTAACGAGTTGAAGACAGGGGACGGGTCTCCTTATGAACCCGAACCTAGGGCACCAAAAAGCCAAAGGGTTGAAACGCAACCGATAACCTTCACTGAGGAGGACGCATCTCATGTTCAGTTCCCTCATCATGATCCATTGGTTATTACTCTTCAGCTTGCCAACAAGAGAGTCCGCCGAGTTCTCATAGATAATGGGAGCTCGGTCAACATTCTTTATAAGGCGACCCTCGAGAAAATGGGACTCTCCCTTCGCGACCTGAAGGCATGTGCAACTACTTTGTACGGCTTTTCAGGAGAAGGGACTGCTTGTATGGGATCCATTGAACTCCCTGTGACCTTTGGAGACTATCCAGTCTCGGTGACCAAGATGATGGAGTTCGTGGTGGTAGATTTACCATCTGCCTACAATGTATTGCTCGGGAGACCTGCCCTGGTCGGGCTGGGGGCAGTGTCATCTGTGAGGCACCTGGCCCTTAAGTTCCCAACCCCAAGCGGGGTCGGGACTTTAAAAGGAGATCAATTGGCAGGAAGGGAGTGCTATAGCATTTCTCTGAGGGGAAAGAAACAAACGAGCACTCAGGCACTCGTTATCATACAAAATAAAGATGGAACGGTTTTAGAAATTGACGAGGAAATCGATCCAAGGATTGAGGAGAAAGTTGACCTCCAACCTTTGGAGGAGCTCGAAGAAGTTCAGCTCGAGGAAGCTGATCCCTCGAAGAAGGTGAAGGTCGGAAAACACCTCCAAGACGAGGCAAAATAACAATTAATTTGCTTTCTGAAGAAAAACCAGGATGTCTTCGCATGGTCACACTCAGACATGGTGGGGATAAGCCTGAATGTAGCGAGCCATGCATTGAATATAGACAAAGGCTTTCCCCCGAAGCAACAAAAGCGAAGACAGCTGGACGAAGACAGAAAAAAAGCACTAAAGGAGGAAGTCGACAGGCTGAAAGCAAACAATTTCATTAGGGACGCTTTTTACCCTGACTGGGTAGCCAATCCTGTGTTAGTCCCGAAGCCCAATGGGACGTGGAGAACCTGCATTGACTACTCAGACCTCAACAAGGCCTGCCCAAAAGACTGTTTTCCGCTGCCAAGAATTGACCAGCTCGTGGATGCCACGGCGGGGCATGGCCTGATGTCGTTCATGGATGCCTATTCTGGATATAACCAGATTCCTATGCATGCCCCCGACCAAGAGCATACGAGCTTCATCACAGATAAAGGGCTCTATTGCTACAATGTCATGCCATTCGGACTCAAGAATGCTGGAGCCACGTACCAGCGGCTCGTAAACATGATGTTTTCAGAGCAAATAGGGAACAACATGGAAGTTTATGTTGATGACATGCTTGTAAAGTCTCAACTTAACAAGAACCATGTTGATGATCTCGAATAGTGCTTTGGCGTACTCAGGAAATACAACATGAAGCTAAATCCTCAGAAGTGCACTTTTGGGGTATCTTCGGGAAAATTTCTGGGCTTTATTGTCAACTCTCGAGGGATCGAGGCTAATCCCGACAAAATAAAGGCCCTGATCGATATGCCTTCACCTCGGAAGCATAAAGATGTCCAAAGCTTGACTGGCAGGATGGCCGCCCTGAGCAGATTCATCTCGAAGTCAACGGATCGTGGCCTTCCATTCTTCAACTTATTGAAAGGAAGTAAGAAGTTTGAATGGACAGAGGAGTGCGAGCTGGCCTTTCAGGAGCTCAAAAAGCACTTAGCTGAATCGCCCATCCTATCGAAGCCTGAGATGGGAGAAGTATTGTTCCTATACCTCTCAACTACCGAACACGCGATAAGCGCGGTGCTCGTTCGAGAAGAAGAGAAATTATAGAAACCCGTCTATTACATCAGCAAAAGATTACTGGGGGCAGAGTCAAGATACCCATTGATGGAGAATCTTGCCCTCAGCCTAATCCACTCATCTCGCAAGCTCCGCCCCTACTTTCAAGCACATCCCATCCATGTACTGACAGATCAACCACTTAGGCAAGTCCTGTCTAAACCAGAGGCGTCAGGTCGGCTCCTTAAATGGGCTGTTGAGCTCGGACAGTTCGAGATCACTTATCATCCAAGAACGACCATTAAGGCACAAGCCTTGGCAGACCTCATAGTGGAGTGCACTGGTATAGTCGACGACGAGGTAATAACCACGGCCCACGAGCTGTGGAAACTTTACGTCGACGGCTCGTCAAATGAAAATGGAGCGGGGGCAGGAGTTATTCTGATCACTCCTGCAGGGAGCAAATTTCACTATGCTTTAAGATTTGGTTTTAAAGCATCTAATAATGATGCTGAATACGAGGCTCTACTTGCGGGACTACGAATAGCAAAAGAGCTCAAGGCCAAAGCTATACATTGCTACAACGACTCCCAGCTCGTGGTTAATCAAATCTTGGGGGAGTACCAGGCTCGTGGCACAAGAATGGCAGCTTATCTGGCGAAGGCAAAATCCGCATTAGAGTATTTCGAGTTTTATGCAATCGAACAGGTTCCCCGAGAACAAAACTCAAATGCAGATGCCTTAGTTCGGCTCGCCACTTCCGCCGAAAATGAAGAGTTGAATGTTATACCTGTAGAACACCTATCAGCACCCAGCATTACTGAGCCAGACGAGGAAGATGTGTGTATGATTGAAACAGAACCAACCTGGATGAGTCCAATAGTTGATTATCTCGAAAATGGAATTCTTCCAAGAGATCGAAATCAAGCTCGAAGGTTGATGTATCAACTTCCTCTTTACACCATTCTGGAAGGAAAGTTATACAGAAGAGGGTACTCCATGCCGCTGCTTAGATGTGTAACTCCTCCCGAAGCTAAGAAGATCATTGAAGAAATTCATGAAGGGTTCTGCGGAGACCATACCGGGGGGCATAGCCTGTCCAAGAAGATTATACGCCAAGGATATTTCTGGCCAACCATTAAAACGGACTCTTTCGAATACGTGAAAAAATGCGACAAATGCCAGAGATTCGCCACGATACCCCGAGCTCCACCTTCCGAACTGACCATGTTGACATCCCCATGGCCTTTCGCGGTATGGGGCATCGACCTCATAGGCTCACTCCCAACTGGCAAAGGCGGAGTAAAATATGTTGTGGTCGCCGTTGATTACTTCACAAAATGGACAGAGGCTGAACCATTGGCGACCATAACTTCGAAAAAGATCCTTGATTTCGTGGTAAAGAACATCGTATGCCGATATGGAGTACCAAGAAAGATTGTATCTGATAACGGGACCCAGTTCGATTGCGACTTATTCACCAAATTTTGTGACAAGAACGGTATAATAAAGAGTTTTTCATCAGTGGCTCACCCTCAAGTGAATGGTCAGGTCAAAGTCGTTAACAAAACCCTCAAGAGTTCTCTAAAGAAAAAGTTGGAGGAGGCAAAGGGACGATGGCCCGAGGAATTACCTCAAGTCCTTTGGGGATATAGAACTACAGCTCGGACATCAACGGGACATACCCCTTTCTCTCTAGCGTACGGATGCGAGGAAATGTTGCCCATCGAGGTCGAAATCCCAATGATTCGAACTCAAATTTACGATCAGGATTCAAATCACACTCGGCTCGAAGAAACCCTAGACTTGATCGAAGAAAAAAGGGAAGAGGCTCAGCTGAGAAATGCTGCTTACCAGCAACGAACCGCAAGATATTTCAATAAAAGGGTTCGAGATCGAAAGTTCGGAGTGGGAGATCTGATATTGAGACGCGTATTCTTAGCAACCCGAGATCCAGCAGCTGGAGTGCTCGGGCCAAACTGGGAAGGACCATACCAGATAGAATCAGTCATCCGACCTGGCGTATACAAACTTGCGAGATTAGATGGGATCCTGATACCACGAGCATGGAATGGCGAACACCTTAGACCATATTATCAATAGTGTAGGAAGTGTTGCCTGTAACCATGAATTTCTATCTGTACTAGTTTGTTTGTTTGTTTCTGAATTTCATCAAATAAAAGGTCTGCTTTGTTTCACATGTAATGTATTTTTATTTTTGCAATCTCTCTTAATTTAATAACCTATGGTCACACTCATAGGATATTAAGGGGGCATCATTGGTATACATACCACCAGCTTAAAAAATAAAAAATATATATAAAGTATTTGGATGTAACCAAGTACGCGATCTTAGATAGTTCGGACATAACCGAATTATCAAAAACATAAAGTATTTGGATGTAACCAAGTACGCGATCTTAGATAGTTCGGACATAACTGAATTATCAAAAACAAAGTATTTGGATATGACCAAATACGCGAGCTTAGATAGTTCGGATATAACCGACCATCAAGAACCTAAAATATTTGGAGTTAACCAGATATGCAAACACAACAGGTTTGGAACAAACCAGCCAAATTATCGATCGATGATAAATGGGAACCTAAACCTATTGCGAAATATGTCGAGATCGAGGCTGGAATATCTTAAAGAAAAATAGTTTCGAACTCATAACCTCGGAGCCAAAATACTGAGGATGAGGAAAAGTGACTAAAAGATAACCAAATCATTCATATTACATACCATATAAGTACTTTTCAGTTCATGGTTAAAGTAATATCCGACCTTGATAAATAACGAGGTCGGAAGCGGATAATTCGAATAAACTATGCATGAATGCATCGAATTTCGATCCCAAATCCAAACTATGTTTGTATGAATAAATAAACATAACCGGTTCATCAGTATAAAAATATGCAAAATATTTCGAGCCAAGAAATGTAAAGCATATAAAAGAATAGTAAAGGAAATTGTATCAGCCCCTTGGGCATAAATTAAAATAATTACAGAGATAAGGGGACGCAGCCCCGATAACTGATCTCCCCGAGGCCAGATTCAAGGAAGAGGAGTCTCCTTGGCCTTCTCAGCATCAGTAACACTGGACCCACTAGGATGAATAGCATGACTATCCCCTTGAGCTTCCACCGAAACGGTGCCTGGAGCAGCACTTTCTCTCTCGAGCTGCTCAGCCTTTTCCTTCTCGAGCTGTTCGGCCTCTTCCTTCTCGAGTCGAGCGTTCCATCGCTCGAGAAGCGGCACCTCGTGGGGACCCAAGAAGCTGGTGTCCAGCTCTTCATTAAAAGCCCACATCCGATACATGGCTGAGTCGACCGCCTTTTCCTTCTTTTCTTTGTACTCAGCAGTAAGGTGAGCTTTGACATCCTCTATGAGGTCGAAGGTGGCGGTCTTGTCCTCCTCGAGCTTCTTATTGGTCTCCCGAAGCTGGGTGTTATCTTTCTTTTGCTCCTCGAGTTCAGTTTTCAGCTTTCCGAGCTCCTTGGCCATATCCTCACGCTCCTTAACCACTACCTCGAGCTTAGCATTCGCCGCCTTCAGATCATCGTTCGCTCTAAGGTGGAGATCCTTCGCCTCTTGAGCATGAGTCCTGATCGAATGGACCTCGTTATTAAGCTCGTAGTTGAGCTGGGCCGTGAAGGCAAGAGCCTGAAAAAAGGAAGAAACCACCATTAGCCTCAAGACAGCATGGATATAAGCGAAAGAAATATGGAAAAATACTTACTGCAGTGGTGTGCTCGATACTCTTCTCGTAGAGAACAGTGCGGTCTCGGGTGCCAGTTAGGCACTGCCACTGAGGAGCTTCGAAACTGCCGTAGCTCTGGCCGATTCGGGACATGACATCCGAAATCAGCGTTGATCCATGAGGTCCGGCAGCGTTATCCACCACATATGAGTCCATATGGGTGGAGATGGTTAGCTTCTGAGCTCGAGAAGCAGAAGGTCTCTTGGCGAGCTGAGCAGAAGACATTTGACCTACCGCGGAAGGTTGGGACTCAACCACGACAGGGGTACCAGCCAGCGAGGCCGGTACCACCGCAGAGACGACGACCTGCGAGGATGGCATCGTCGTGGGGGCGCTGATCTGGCCAGTCGACGCAGCAGCAGAGCTCGAAGCCGGCGGGGCAGGAGGAGGCGTTTTCTTAGATCTCTTGCAGCCTTTCCCCGACTGGCTGGTTTTCAGTGACCCTGCCCTGGGGCGTTTGCTCCTCTTGGCACCCGCATTGTCGATAAGGGTGTCAAGGTCGAAGACCATCTCGCCTGCACAAGTCAACACAGTGAGTCAGTAAAAGAGGTGTATAAGTTACTTCAGTATCACAGACGTATAGAGTGATGGTATAAAAAACCTAACTGGAACTTTCCCCCGAGCTCGAGCTTGGGGACCATGAAATTCCCCCGTCTTCAGAAGAGGCGGGGGGAGTGCCTTCCCTATAAGTTGGTGATAACCTCGAGAGGTCCCTATAATCATTGGTCCCATACTGCACAACTATCCTATTCCACACCTCGTCCGTGGTGTACATAGTGTCGTATTTCCCGAGCCCACTATCAAACCTATGGACACAGTCGTCTACCCAACTCCATATGTAGAAGTGGTATATATCCTGTGGGCACGAGACTAACCTATTGGGCCTGTGTTTTAGCAAAGTGGGGGACCATATTCTCGAGGTAGGAAGGGTTTTACCTTCATCTAAGTCCGAGCTCGAGGCCTCGTCGTTGGCTTCATTCCCAGATCGCGGACTCCTCGAGCGAACTGGGAGAGATGCCCTCTTTTCTCTCCTCGGAAGAAGGGTGCTTGTGGGCTGTGGCACCTCCTCCCAACGTTCGTATTTTTTGTTAGACCAGTCAGAGGTTGACTGGCCTTCTCCCAACAACCCACAGGCTCGGAGCTTGCCCTCTTGAAGAAGATACGAAAGAGACCTCCTGCCATAAGGAAGTCGGAGCAAGGCCTCTCTGTGCTCCCTCATTGCCTTGGTGGGGGAGGGACGCTGAAAATTAGCTGAAAGGCGAAACACATTTCAGCTAAGTATGGTCTTAAGGGCTGAAATTCCGAGCTCAATAAAAAAATAAAAGTAACAAGATTACTTACGAATCCGCCTGAACGAACGATGTCGAGACAGGGACAGACCGTCTGTCCAGAAAAAAGCCTTTTTGGAGTCAGGAGGGTGGTTTGGAAGATCTTCAAAAATCTTCGTGTCTTTGGGGTAGCTCGAAAGATAATAAAAACCATCTCCTCCCCGAGCTCGGGAGGGGTTACTCTTCAAACAAAAGAGATATAAAATCTCTTGGGGTGAAGGTCCTGTCCACCCCAGCTCGTGGAACAAGGACCTCAGGGCAGACAGCACCCTGTATGAATTGGTGTTGAGTTGGAATGGAGCCAACCCAACGAAATCAGTGAAGTCTCTGAAAAAGGACTTCAAGGGCAGCAGAGCTCCTGCCCTTATATGTTCCTGGCTCCAGGCCGCATATTTCACACTGACATCGCGGCCCCCAGGGGCGAAACAGCTTCGTTCATGACTAGCCGAAGCTCGACACTTTAGGGTGTCCAACGAACCAAGGCCATGGAGGGCCAAAATGTCAGTTATTTGGTCGGTGGTGGTAACCGAGCTCTGGTATAGCTCGGCTTCAAACATCTCTCTCCTAGGCTGCGAGGGCGAAGGTTCCGCCATTAGAGAAAATTGGAGTTCCCCTGGATGATATGCAACCGTGACTTTTAGCGCAGGGTCGAGGGGAATTGGCCTAGGTCCTGGGTTGGGCTCCGGATAGATAGCCTCCCGAAGAACCCTTCTCTTCTTTTCAATGACCTCGTCTATCTGACGGCGATAGTGGGCTCGAATGTCCTCTTGCTCGCGCGCAAGCTCGTATTCTTTTATCCGACGCTGATTCCGGGCGAACAGCGATTCTGGGCTCGTAAGGGATGGCTCGCAATGACCCCCACCGTCTTTCCAGATTCTGTGACATCTAACGAGAAAGAAAAAATGGTGAGGGTCATGCATGCAAGAATCACGAGATCGATGGTATGAGCTTGGGGATTTAGGAACAAGAAATTAAATATTGAGACCCTTACTAAAGAGTCAGAGCGTGTGTTCCACGGGAAAGAAAAGGAGCGTGGAAGATTTTTTGAAAATCCCGAGATTCAAGGGAAAGAAAGGTGGCGGTTAACCAGAAAGGGTATTCTTGGGTTTCGTGCATTTGTCAAGGACAAGGGTTTTTACCCGAAAACTTAGTAGACAAGAAACATGGCCTAAAATTTTCAAAACCCAGAAAATTGAAACTTCGCTCAAACGTTAAAACTGGATATAAACCAGTGATGCGAAATCCAGCAGGGGAAGTCTAAGAAACTTGAAAGCCTATCGAAATGAAACCCCCTATCTTATTATGCTAAGAACGTAAACTAGCATACACAATAAGAACAGTATGGATAAAAAACTGAAAACAAAAATGGCATACTTACACAGTGATGGTGATTGCAGAGAAATCATCGACTGAAGAAGAGGTTGCAAGAAAGAACTCACTGACTCGAACAGACCAGGATTCCTGTGTTTCTTTGGCCGAGAAAACATGCACATAGTAGAAACTGTGGCAAGGGGTTTCTGGGGATGTTTTTCTTCTTCTCTTGCTTACGAGGAACAAAAGTGAAGGAGAAGATGAAGCGGGGTCTTGTATATATAGGTGGGAAAACAGAATTAATCAGGAGCGTTGAATAAAATCCTCACTAGATCGAACGGATGGGGATCAATGACAAGAAGGCGCCGAAAAGTTGTTAGACGGACGATCGTGGGCGTGTTTCCAAGGTACTCAAGTACCTAAAATGAGCAATACCCAGCTGACGCGTGTCCATTTTCAAAGGTGTGACGGTACAGTTCCCAGAGAAAGTAGTTCAAAAGTTTCCTTCTCTTAGGATTCGAACAAATACTTTTGAGGGGGCAAGATGTTATACCCAGATTTCGAGCCATGGTAAATATGACCTCGAAAGTTGGATTCGCAACAAATGGTCTCGTAAGGATTGAAGTATGCTCCAGGATTGTATATCGAGCCTGCAAAAGTACGATATATAACCTCGAATATATGAGCTCGAAACGATCTTGATCTCGAAAGGTAGTTCTGAGAACACACTCATCTTCGGGGACGACTTCAGATCGGGGGTCTCGAGCTAGATGTACGTATGATCTCGAAAGACACGTGATCTCGGGAAATGCCATTAGCTCGAACAATGACGTGAGACCTGAGATGCTAAAGCCTTAGAGATCGCGATAATCACCTTGAATATTTACAAGTGTTATAAATATGAGATGTAATCCTCATTTATTAATGTAAATCCCCAAGAATCGTGGGATATTATTTGGTCAGTTATGCGTTTCCTGGTCTTCAGGAACGTTTCCTTTTATATCTGATTATAGGCATTTAAAGCCATTTATTTTATTCACAAAAGAGTAACTACCCAAAATATGTGGGATAGTATTCTGCATCATTCTCTATAAATTGAGAAGCCATGCACCATTGTAAAGGACCGAAATTCTGATCCTTGAGAGAAAACTCTGGAGAATTCATGCTAAAGAATTTTTCAGAGATAATCTTAAGATTAATAACAGAGACTCGTGGACTAGGCAGATTTAACTGCTGAACCACGTAAAAAACCGTGTGTTTGATTTGTTTGTTTCGTTTGGCCATTGTCATTCATTGTTTTTGTACTCTTCTTTTATCTGTTGACGAAAAACGGCGTCAACAAATTTAAACACATAAATATTTTTTCAGTTATACTTTTGAAAACGTAATGGATAGAGTAATTAAATATTTTAATATAAAAATTTAAAATATGTGATGAGAATTTGTTATGCACAACTCATTTATTATTTTTTAATTTATTTACTTTAGCTAGATGCATTTATTATTATTTTGTAAAATTTATTTACTTTATTTAAATGTCTTTAACACTAATAATGTTCGAAAATAATAATAAAAATATTAAATCCATCAGAAACAATAATTTCCCTTAAATACACAATTATAATATATAATTTTTTCTAAAAAATAATAAAATAAAAATGGAAGTTCCTAAAGAATGTTAATACTTTTGTCACACTTTTTTTTTCTCTCTAAAGTACTATGGGATCACTAGGGTCGGCCCTTTCTATAAGCAAGGCAGGTCCTAGCGTAGGGATCCCAACTAAATAGGGTCCCAACGTTCTTAAAAATAATACTATTTTATATTGATTTTAGAAAAATATTATTTTAATATACCAAAATATAAAATTTATTTGTATTAACGCCCAATTTTATTTATTTATTTTTAAAAAACACGCTCCTCCAATTGGCTGAGGATTACTAAAATAGGCATAAATGATAATTTAATTACGGTTCCTTAGATCACTTTTAATGAATGTTCTACTTCATCCTTTAAAGTGTCTCATCAAAACACATATTCTTCTATTTTACTTTTAAGTTTTACATTATACCATATGTCAGTTTCTCTATATTATTTAAATATTATATCTTTAAATATATTTTATTACTTAAAGTAAAATAAAATAATTGAAAAAGAAAAAAGAAATAATAAATATATATTAAATAGATAGAGAAAGCTTATAAAAATAATAATAATATTAAAATATTATATAAATGATATGTAAATGTAGATACGGATTAATTGGAGTTTGTGCATAGTTATTATAAATATATGTATAAAGGAGCTGATGATGAAAGATGTTTTCACGAGTTTTAGCTAAATATTATAAAGAAAGTGTATTACAAAATATATCACAAACACATACATTTTTATAATTTACCTCAAACTTTTACATTATACCATACATTTGCTTCTCTATTTTTTCCTTACATTATTTATATATTATATTTTTAAAAATATTTTATTTATTTTAAGAAATAAAATAATTAAATATAATAGTATGACACCTATATATATACAAAAGTTTATAAAAAAATAATAAAATATTTATAGCTTGATGAATAATATTTTACTACATTTAGAGAAATACTATTCATTAAAAAAATATAATTTTACATCAGTTATTGAAAGACTAGTTAACTATTTTTCCTTTATATTATAAAGAATAACACATTTTAACTCAGCGAGAAGAGAATAACACCTAGGTTCTTTTCCTTTTCGTTGTTAACTAGGTGTAGGTCTAGATATAGGCCAGCCACATAGAGCTATACACTTGCTATTGCTGCATATCACATCATAATGAAGAAAATCTACAGATATTTTTGTGGTTCAGTAATTTTTTTTCACCTCAAAAAGCTAAGTGAAAATTTTGAAATTTTGTGGGCCATGGCGGCGGATGCTAGATATATATATTCAGTCTTCACTACAAATAATGCAAACAAAGGAGTCTTCAGTTCTTCCTTATCCAAACACTATGATGATCGTCGTATTCTTGGCAACTCTTCTTATTATTTGGTATTTTTTATTCCGAAAGGGGGTAGTGAGAAAGGCAAAGGCCGAAACAGCACCTGAAGCCGCAGGAGCATGGCCTGTATTTGGTCACCTTCCCTTGTTAAGGGGACCTACACCTTGCCACGTTACTTTGGGAGCCATGGCCGACCAATATGGGCCGATCTTCACAATAAGGCTCGGTTCGCATCGAGCTTTGGTAGTTAGCAGTTCCGAGATGGCTAAGGAGTGCTTTACCATTAACGACTCGGATTTAGTCTCACGTCCGAAAATGGTAATCGGGAAGCACATAGGTTACAACTATGCCATGTTTGCTTTCGCACCTCACGGACCATATTGGCGAGAGATTCGTAAGATAACAACGGTGGAGTTGCTCTCGCGCCGTCGCCTCGAGTTTCTTAAACACATACGACTCACCGAAGTGGCCACTTTCGTGAAAGAGCTACACAAACACTGGAAATTGAGTGTCAAAAGTAATAACGACGACGTCGTTTTGGTAGAGATGAAGCAATGGTTTTGGGACTTGAATCTCAACGTGATTTTGAGAATGATTGCTGGAAAGAGATACTCTGCAGCTCATAACGATGATCATGGGAAAGAGGGGAGGCAAGTCCAGCGGGCAGTACAAGAATTTTTAGCACTCTCTGGGTCTTTTGTTCCGGGTGATGTCATTCCTTATCTTGGGTGGTTTGATTTAGGGGGCTATGAGAAGGCCATGAAGAAAACCGCAAAGGAATTGGATGGTATTCTTACGGAATGGCTTGATCAACATAAGAGAGATAAAGAAGTGGAAGAGGGTTATGAGGATGGCAGCCAACAAGATTTTATGGATGTTATGATTTCGTTACTTGAAGGTTCAGACCTTGGAGGCTATGATGCTGATACAATCAACAAAGCCACATGTTTTGTAAGTTTATTATATATTGTACTGTAGATATATCATTAATTGAGTGATGAATCACTCAAGAGCCTTACTTAAATAAAAGAGTGAACGTGCAGAATTTGATTGCGGGTGGAAGCGACACCATTACAGTAACCTTAACGTGGGCAATATCACTTTTGCTGAACAACCGCCAAGTGTTGAAAAAAGCCTTAGAAGAACTCAATAGCCACGTAGGCAAAGGTAGACTTGTCAACGAATCTGATATTGACAACCTTTCTTACATCCAAGCTATAGTAAAGGAAACACTGCGTTTATACCCGGCAGCACCCATATCAGCTCCACGTATATTCGAGAAGGATTGCACCGTAGGCGGCCATTGCGTCCCCATAGGAACTTGGCTGATACCCAACATTTGGAAGATCCAAACCGATCCGGTTGTGTGGCCCGACCCGTTTAAGTTCGATCCCGAAAGATTTCTCACTACACAGAAAAATGCGGATGTCAGGGGTCAGAATTTCGAGTTGATCCCATTTGGTAGCGGAAGAAGAGCGTGCCCTGGTTTGAACTTTGCTCTTCAAATGGTTCCTTTCACTTTGGCTAGTTTTCTACACGCTTTCCTAATCACAACGCCGCAAAATGCTCCTGTTGATATGACGGAAAGCTTTGGACTAACAAATATCAAAGCAACTCCACTTAACGTTATGATCACGCCTCGCCTCCCTGCTGAGCTATATGTGTTGGAGAAGTGATTTGAAGGTTGATTAATATACATGTAATAAAGTGGATGAAAGGGAAAGTAGGACGGGTATTAGAATTGCTACACATTTCTAGAATTTCTTATTCTAGAAATTTATAGTGAAACTTGAGAAAGCAAGTAAATTAGAACTTCTCTTGTAAAATGAATAAATGAGAATGATCTAGAGAAAAAAAATATTAAATAAAAGATTGTAGTAGCACCGACTCTAGCTATTATAAATAGCTTCCATGTATTGCCAAAGTGTGTACCAAGAATCAAGAAGCATAAATGAAAGACTATTACCCTTTTCTCAAATCATACTAGTGTCTCCCATTTTCTATATATATACACAAACCAAATTAACTCTTATTCTAAGTAATTGTCCCTTCCATTACAACAACAACATCAATCCATCACCTATATTTTACACTAGCCTCATCATACTTTAACTACTACTACTTGTCAACTCGGGTAGCTTTATCACACCCACCTATTCTCATCTATTTCTAAAATATAACTACTTTTCCTATTCCAAATACACAATCCATCACTGGTACCAAAGCTTCGTTTGATCTCAACATTGGGCCTACTTTTTCTACTCATCATAAGTACCGAGTCTGGTCGCTCTTCTTTATCTCTTCCAATTTTTCATAGAGAAAACTACGTTTTTTAGTCTATCAAAATGAAGACCCATTTTTGTTCACAAAATCTATGGAAATAGCAAAAGGATTCTCAAGCATTATTTTGCTTCCAGCAGGCTATGACAAACGACATTTTTTCGCAAATTATGGACGCATCAGCAACAAAAGAAGCATGATACACGTTGCAGGAGGAGTTCCAAGGAACCGTCAATGCACACGCGGTTAAACTATAAATGCTTAGAAGAGATTTTGAAAATCTTAAAATGAAAAAGATAATGAGACCGCAAATGATTACTATTATAGAATAAAAGAAATAGTAAGTAAAATGAGAGTCTGTTGAGAAATAGTTTCTGACAAGAAAATAGTAGAAAACAATATCAATTTTTGTACAGAAAGATATGATGCAATAATTTATGTGATAGAAGAAACAAAGGATTTAGAAACTCTATCACCAACTGAGTTAATGGGCTCTCTTGAAGCATAGAAAATAAGCGAGAAAGGCCTTATGAAAATTTGACGTCTAAAATTAATTCGCGATCTCAAAAAACAAAAGCTGATGGAGAAAATTAAAAGAAAATTTAAAAATAAGAATTATCGAGAAAAACTAAAAGAAAACCACGACAAGTTTTCTCCATGTAGTATTTGCAAAAGGAAAAATCAATTGGAGAAAGATTGTTGGTTTAAAGAAAGCCTCCATGCCAAAATTGTAAAAAATTTGGGCACACTGAAAAAAGTTTGTCGTTTAAGGGAATCCCATCAAGATAATTTTTTGAAGGAGAAAAATGATGAGAATAATCTCTTCTATGTCTGCCAAGCTACATCATAAGAAATGAGAGATACTTGGTATCTAGATAGTGGTTGCATTAATCACATGACTAAAAATGAAAGCCTCTTTTGTAGTCTTAATAAATAAAAAACAAAATTCAAAATTGGTAATGGTGATTTTATGGAAGCAATTGGCAAAGATACCATTGTAATTGACACAAGAAAAGGCAAGAGATACATCAACGATGTACTCTTGGAACCAAACATCGATCAGAACCTACCCAGTGTAGGTCAAATGATTGAAAAATGGTACTCTTTGCATTTTGAAAGGTGAATCTTGCACAATATATGACAAGCAAGACAAATCCTTTGAAATTGCAAAGATAAAAATGAAAAAAAAAATAGATGCTTTCCTATCCAATGGAGATACGTAAGCAATGTCTCAATGCAAGCGTAAGGAGATGAATTGTGGTTATGGCATAGAAGGTTTGACCATTTCAATTTCCACAAGTTGATGGTCCTTCAACAGAAGAAAATGATGCGAGACCTGCCAGCAATCAAGGAGCCTAATAATGTCTGTGAAGGGTGTATGCTCGGGAAACAACATCGACAACCTTTTCTATCTGGAAAAGCTTGGAGAGCTAAAGAGCCACTAGAGTTAGTCCACACAAATTTTTGCGGGCCTATGCGTACTCCTTCAAATGATCAAAACAGGTATTTCATATCTCCATCGAAGACTTTACGAGAATGACATGGGTTTACTTTTTGCAAAATAAATCTCAAGTCTTCGATATTTTTAAGAAATATAAAACCCGTGTCGAAAAGCAAAGTGGTTGCAAGATCAAGACATTAAGAAGTGATGGAGGCAAAGAATACACTTCTAACGAATTCAACAAGTTTTGCCAAGATGAAGGCATGGACCATCAACTCACAGTTGGATACGCACCAGAATAAAATGGTGTATCTAAGAGAAAAAACAGAACTGTTATGAAGACAGCAAGAGCCTTGCTCCTGGAGAAGGGTCTTCCAAATTTTTTTGGGCAAAGGCAGTAAGCACTGCAGTCTATTTGCTCAACAGATGTCCAACCAAAGTTATGCAAGATAAGACACCGATCGAAGCTTGGAGTGCACGAAAGCCATCAACAAAGCATCTCAAAGTTTTCAGCTTCATATGCTACACTCATATTCTACAAGAAAAGAGAGACAATCTAGATGAGAAGGCTAAGAAAGGAATCTTCTTTGGCTATAGAACTCAATTAAAAGGCTATCAAAACTATAGCTTAAGAACAAAGAAGCTCATAATCATCCGAGACGTAAAATTTGACGAAGATGCTGTATACAATTGGGAGACAAAATAAATTGAAAAAAAGAGTATCGACATTCCTCTATTACCAAGACAAAAAACTAATGAAGACAACAGTCTAATCGAATCTCCAACACAAGAGCCAGTACAAGTCATGGAATCCCCTCCAAACTCACCACCAAGATAATCTAGATCCGTTGCAGAAATCTACGATACATGCAACTTAATGCTTATGGAGCCAGAAAGCTTTGAAGCAACTCTAAAGCAAGAAGTGTGGAGAAAATATATGAATGAAGAGATAAAGATGATTGAGAAAAAAGAAACGTGGGAGCTTGTAGACCGTTCAGAAGACAAAGACATTATTGGAGTCAAGTGGGTTTATAAGACAAAGCTCAACTTAGATGGATCAATCCAGAAGCATAAAGCGAGGTTACTTGCCAAAGGATACTCACAGCAACATGGAGTCAACTATAATGAGACATTTTCTCCAGTTGCACACCTCGACACAATTAGGGCTTTGGTTTCTCTAGCTATTCAGATGTGACAGTTAGAATCTCGTGATCTGCAGGGGGAAAGACTGGGTAAAAAGTTGTGCAATCCCACATCGCCTGCGGAAGGTCAAGTGTGATGATTCTAAGACTGTGTAGGTATGGGACTACACAGTTGAAAATGGCTTAAATAGATTGATGGGGACTACCTATGCCAACAAGATGCATCTTCTTTTCGGCAGCCCATCACTTGAGAACTCCAAAGTTAAGCGTGCTTAACCTGGAGTAGTCTTATGATGGGTGACCTCCTGGGAAGTTTTCCCAAGAAGCGTGCGAGTGAGGACAAAACACGCTGAAAAGACTCGTGTTGGTTTGCAGGGCCAGTCGTCATTCTAGGAAGCAGTCATAGTGACGTGGGGCGTTACATAATTAAAATAAAGAAAACCATACTTATTAAAATGTGAACATTCAAGGTTACATTTAAAATATCATTTTAATCTATATATAGTTTAGGATATTAATTTATTTCAACATACACACAAAATTCTTTTCATTTAAAAGATAACTTCTCATTTTTACTCAAAACTTTCAGCAACATATTAAACCCTCAAAAATCATCATCTTGGAATTAAAACTCATATTTTCTTTATAAAATAATAAAAAAAACTGTTGGTATTTATTTAAGTAAAAATATCATTTTAATGTAAATTAAAATACAACTTTTAATTTCATAAAATTACCATAGCACTTGCAAAATACATTTATGCATGCAAATCATTATTTCACCAAATTTCTCATCACTTAAACACAAAAATCAGCAACCATATTAAGTCATGAAATGTTAGGAAAACTTATACATGATCTTTATTTATTTTCATGTAGATCTAATATTAAACAAATTAATATGAGATAACCTAGAACATGTTTCTACAATTGAATTCAAAGAAAAACAATGATAAGAATACTTACAGTATATGCAACGGAATGAAATAATCATTCTTTCCGTTTCTCTAACTCTTGTATCATTTCTCTCACAGAGTATTATCAAGAAATTGAACTGTTCTTCTATAATCTTCACAGTCTTCCAAAGTATCCTTAGTGTTGACGCCGTTTTTCGTCAACAGATAAAAGAAGAGCACAAAAACAATGAATAACGATGGCCAAACGGTACAAACAAATCAAACACACGGTTTTTTACGTGGTTCAGCAGTTAAATCTGCCTAGTCCATGAGTCTCTGTTATTAATCTTAAGATTATCTCTGAAAAATTCTTTAGCCTGAATTCTCCAGAGTTTTCTCTCAAGGATCAGAATTTTCGGTCTTTTACAATGGTGCATGGCTTCTCTATTTATAGAGAAGGATGCAGAATACTATCCCACATATTTTGGGTAGTTACCCTTTTGTGAATAAAATAAATGGCTTTAAATGCCTATAATCAGATAAAAAAGGAAACGTCCCTGAAGACCAGGAAACGCATAACTGATTAAATAATATCCCACGATTCTTGGGGATTTACATTAACAAATGAGGATTATATCTCATGTTTATAATACTTGTTGATATTCAAAGCGGTGATAGCGTATCTCTAAGGCTTTTGCCTTCCAAGTTTCCCATCATTGCCCGAGCCAGTGACATCTCCCGAGCTAACGTGGCTTTCAAGATAGTACGTCGAGCTCAAGACCCTGCTCCGAAGTTGTTCCTAAAGAAGAGAGTGCTCTCAGAGCTCCCTTTCGAGCTCGAGATCATTTCGAGGTCACGATACTCGGGGTCGTGTATCGTACTGTGCAGGCTCGATTTACAATCCTAGAGCATACCCTAACCCTCACGAGACCATTTATTGCGAACTCGGCTTTCGAGGTCATATTTACTATAGCTCGAAATCTGGGTATAACATCTTGCCCCCTCAAAAGTATTTGTTCGAATCCTAAGAGAAGGAAACTTTTGAACTACTTTCTTTGAGAACTATACCGTCACACCTTTGAAAATGGACACGCGTCAGCTGGGTATTGCTCACTTTAGGCACTTGAGTACCTTGGAAACATGCCCACGATCGTCCATCTGACAACTTTTCGGCGCCTTCTTGTCATTGATCCCCATCCGTTCGATCTAGTGAGGATTTCATTCGACGCTCCCGATTAATTCCATTTTTCCACCTATATATACAAGACCCCCCCCCCCCCCCCCCCCCCTCTTCATCTTCTTCTTCATGTTTGTTCATCGTAAGCAAGAAAAGAAAAACAACCAGAAAACCAGACTCTCCTAAGAAGCTTCTGTCATGCGCATGTTTTCTCGACCCAAGAAACAAAGAAATCCTGGTCTGTTCGAGTCAGTGAGTTCTTTCTTGCAACCTCTTCTTCAGTCGACGATTTCTCTGCAATCACCATCACTGTGTAAGTATGCCATTTCTGTTGTTTTTTCTTTTTATATTGTTTTTGCTGTGTATGTTAGTTTACGCTCTTAGCACAATAAGATAGGGGGTTTCATTTCGATAGGCTTTCAAGTTTTCTAGACTTCTCCTGCTGGACTTCGCATCACTGTATCCAGTTTTAACGTTTGAGCAAAGTCTCAATTTTCTGGGTTTTGAAAATTTTAGGCCATGTTTCTTGCCTAATAAGTTTTCGGGTAAAAACCCTTGTACTTGACAAATGCACGAAAACCGAGAATGCCCTTCCTGGCTAACCGCCACCTTTCTTTCCCTTGAATTTTGGGATTTTCAAAAAATCTTCCACGCTCCCTTTTCTCTCCCGTGGGACACACGCTCTGACTCTTTAGTAAGGGTCTTAACATTTAATTTCTTGTTCCTAAATCCCCGAGCTCACACACATCGAGCTCGTGATTCTTGCATGCATGGCCCTCACCATTTTTTCTTTCTCGTTAGATGTCACAGAATCTGGAAAGACGGTGGGGGTCATTGCGAGCCATCCCTTACGAGCCTAAATCTCTGAGCCCAGAATCACTGTTCGTCCGGAATCAGCGTCGGATACAAGAATACGAGCTTGCGCGCGAGCAAGAGGACACTCGAGCTCACTATCGCCGTCAGATAGACAAGGTCATTGAAAAGAAGAGAAGAGTTCTTCGGGAGGCCATCTATCCGGAGCCCAACCCAGGACCTAGGCCAATTCCCCTCGACCCTGCGTTAAAAGTCACGGTTGCATATCTTCCAGGGGAACTCCAATTTTCTTTAATGGCGGAACCTTCGTCCTCGCAGCCTCGGAGGGAGATGTTCGAAGCCGAGCACTATGATAAGTGAATTTTAGATTCACTTATTAGTGTCGTTTTATATCTAATTTGTAGGTGTTTAGGGTGTTTTTGTTTGGTTTTATGCTTGTGTTGTGTTTGTGTAGGGTCCAAGGAAAAGTGGCGCGAAATTGGTACAAAACGGAAGAGAAACGAAGAAAAATGCAAAATGCGTGAATTAGGACTGCAGCGCCATCCTTAAGGGCTGCAGCGCCTGACTGAAACAGAGACTCGTTTTTGGCACATTTGTAGCGCAGCAGCGCCTGTTTAAGGGGCTGCAGCGCCGGAAGCCGTACGGAAATCGTAAATTGAGATTTTTGAAGGGAAAAAGAGGGCTTTTTGCAAGGGATATATAAGGAAAAGTTTAATTAGGGTCTAAGGACGGTTTTTGGAGGAGATTAGACAGATATTAGAGGCTCGGAGAAGAAGAGGAGGCTAGACATCATCGAGATCATCACCATTACATCTAGTCTATTTCTTCTTCCTTTCATTTTTAGTTTTTTTAATTATGAACAAATACATTGTTATTATGTTTATGTTTATAATGGAGAACTAAATCCTTTTTGTGCTATAGTATTAGATGAATCTATTTTGATTATTGAATTGTGGTTTCTATTATTATTTCTATGAAATTCTTCTCGTTTGTTCATATCTTCTTGATTTACTTTTATCATATTAATGTTTGGCCATCATTATTGTGAATTGAAATCTAGGGTTTATGCTTGAGAAAGATAAACATAGATTGGACATAAGAAGATTTGACATAGAGTGATTGTGAGATTGAGAGATTCCTTGAACTCTATGAATTTGGTTTAGAATAACTATTGCTTAATGACATCTTGATTAATTAATAGCGAATAGAGATATCATATTGATTAATTGAGATTAATTGCATATATGCTTGAGAAAGATAAATGCATTATATTATAATTCTAGAAATTACAGATGAGGAGAATTGATTAGAATAATAAAGAAACTATGTTCATAATTGAATAGTGAAATCATTACTCTAGTACATTTATCTTCTATTTAATCACTTTTCAAGAGCATAAGATTTGGTTATCTTGTTATTTCATATTCTTTATTTTATTGTTAGATTAATTTATTGACTTTTCTAATTAAAATTATAGACTTAACAGTGATAGTAATTAGTGAATTTAATATTTAATCCCTGTGGGTTCGACATCTTTTAATTTAAAACTATATTGCAATACACCGTACACTTGCAGTAGAAAAATTATGTATCATGTTTTTGGCGCCGTTGCCGGAGATTAAAATTAATTTTACTAATATTGAAACTTTAAGTCTTGATTTTAAATTAGATTTTTATTTATTTTGTTACTAACGTTATAGATTGTTCTTGTGTTCTCAGTATATGCGAAGGACTAGGAGTTCTACACCTGTTGAGCCTCTGAATCCTGAAATTGAGCACACACTCCATCAGTTGAGATCTAAGAAAAGGACTGAAGAGCATAATATGGACAACAATGGGGTGAACAACAACGGTGGCAATGGCAATAATAACAATCAACCAGCAGCTGCTGGGGCTCCTCTTAATCCAGCGCAGCGGGCAGTGCGTGATTTTTGCATGCCTGTTGTGAATGAGAATCTCACTGGAATAGCAAATCCAGCCATTGCTGCCAACAACTTCGAACTGAAACCTGCACTAATCAACATGGTGCAACAAAATCAGTTTGGGGGTCTAGCTACTGAAGACCCCAACATTCACTTGGCCATATTTCTGGAGGTATGTGCCACAGTGAAGATGAATGGCGTTACTGATGATGCCATCAGATTGCGTCTCTTCCCTTTCTCCTTGAGGGAAAGAGCCAGGAGTTGGTTGCAATCTTTGCAGCCTGGAACAATTACAACATGGGATGAGATGGCAAGAAAGTTTCTGATTAAGTTTTTCCCTCCTTCCAAGTCAGCCCAGTTACGTAGCGATATTGGACAATTTCGACAGTTAGATCAAGAACCATTCTATGAGGCTTGGGAGAGGTTTAAGGAATTATTACGACGTTGCCCACAACATGGTTATCAAATTGGATGCAAGTTCAGATTTTTTATCAAGGGTTGAACGCTCCAACACGAACAATAGTTGATGCTGCTGTAGGGGGTGCTCTATTAGCCAAGACAGCGGATGAAGCCTTCACTTTGATGGAGGAAATGGCCACCAACAGTTATCAGTGGCCTAATGAGAGGTCAGGCGCAAGGAAAGTTGCTGGGTTATATGAAGTTGATCAGATGACAGCCCTGAATGCCCAAATTGCTGCTCTACAAACCCAAATGGCTGCTCTATCAGCGCAAAATAATCCAACGGTTATGGAGAGTGTAGCAGCGGTTGCTGCAATGCAGAGGCAAGAAATGAGTCCAGAACAAGCCCAGTTTATGGCGAACCGCCCCTTCCCCAATAATTACTGAAGCAACAACATGCCTAATTATTATCATCCAAGATTGCGCAATCATGAAAATTTCTCTTATGCCAATAATAAAAATGTGCTGCAATCACCTCCGGGATTCAATTCTCAACCGCAACAAGAGAAAAAGCAGTCGTTGGAAGACATTTTGGGCACTTTTATTTTGGAGTCTAACAAGAGGTTCGGAAAAAATGAAGCAAGACTTGACAATATAGAAACCCATATGACTAACATGGGTGCTTCAATGAAGAAAATTGAGACTCAAGTGGGGCAATTAGCTAATGCGGTGAATTCGAATCAGAATGGAGGTTTTCCTAGTGACACTGTGGTAAATCCAAAGGAATCATGCCAAGCAGTTTCCTTGAGAAGTGGTAGGGTGCTTAAAGAGGGTGATGTTCAAGCTAGTTCAAAGGAGAAAGTTGAGCCAGTGGTACGAGAGGTAGAAAAAGAAGAGAAAGCCAAGAAGCAGAGTGGAAGTGACCAGAATGACATGAAGAAAGATAGCCTTCTAGTGTATCAACCTCCCATTCCATACCCTCAACAGTTTCAGAAGAAGAAATTAGATGAACAGTTTGCAGATGCTCTTGAGCAAATGCCTAATTATGTGAAATTCATGAAAGAAGTTATGTCTAAGAAAAGAAGATTAGAAGACTTTGAAACTGTTAAGTTAACAGAAGAATGCAGCGCCATCCTACAAAAGAAGTTGCCTCAAAAGGTGAAAGATCCAGGTAGCTTTACCATACCATGCACTATTGGAGGGTCATCCTTTGATAAGGCTTTGTGTGATCTTGGAGCGAGTATAAATCTGATGCCACTTTCAGTTTTCAAGAAATTGGGGGTAGGAGAGGTGAAACCCACAACCATCACTCTTCAATTAGCAGATCGGTCACTTCTTTAACCTAGGGGAGTGATTGAAGACGTATTGGTTAAGGTGGGCAAGTTTATTTTTCCCGCTGATTTCGTGGTTTTGGATATGGAGGAGGACCATGAAATCCCCATTATCCTTGGTCGTCCATTCTTGGCTACTGGAAGAGCTCTTATTGATGTGCTAGGTGGTCATTTGACACTGAGGGTTAACAATGAAGAGGTTAAATTCAACATTTATCAAGCACTACAGCAGCATGACAACACGAGCACATGTCACCGTGTGGATTCTATTGAGGTAGTAGTAGAAGAGACAATGAAAAGAATTATGTGCTGACCCTTTACAACATTGCCTTAATTCTAGTATTACTCAGGCTGATTTGAAAAAGGTGAATGGTGAGTTTGTGGGTGACGAAGTGGCTGAATGCGTGATGGCTCTTAGTGCTATTCCTTGTGCTAGTAGTATTAAAGTGGAAGAAACTCTTTGTCAAGCCAAGGAAGGAGAAGTCGAGAAGGAAGTGGTGGAAAAGAAAGATTTGAAACCACTCCCAGAGCATTTGCGTTATGAGTATCTAGGAGAGAATTTCACTTGCCCAGTGATCATTTCATCAAAACTATCAGAATGTGAAACTGAAAAATTGCTAAGAGTTTTGAGGAAATATAAATCTGCCATAGGATGGGAAATTTCATATCTGAAGGGAATAAGCCCAACTGTTTGTATGCATAAGATTCTTTTTGAAGAAAATTATAAGCCTTCTATTGAGCATCAAAGGCGATTGAACCCAGCCATGAAAGAAGTAGTGAGGGCAGAAGTATTGAAGCTATTGAATGCTGGGATCATTTATGCTATTTCGGATAGTAATTGGGTTAGTCCTGTGCAAGTTGTACCAAAGAAAGGGGGAATGACAGTGATCAAGAATGAAGCCAATGAATTGATTCCGACAAGAACAGTGACGGGGTGGAGAGTTTGTATTGATTACCGGAAGTTGAACAAGGCGACTAGAAAGGATCATTTCCCACTTCCATTTATCGATCAGATGCTCGATCGTTTGGCTGGCTATACACATTACTGCTTCTTAGACGGCTATTCAGGCTATAATCAAATAGCAATCGCTCTTGAAGATCAGGAAAAGACAACTTTCACATGTCCTTACAGCACTTTTGCTTACAGGAGGATGCCTTTCGGACTTTGTAATGCACCTGCCACTTGTCAACGGTGTATGATGGCCATCTTCTCAGATATGGTAGAAGAGATAATGGAGGTATTTATGGATGACTTTTCTGTTTTTGGGTCGTCATTCGACCAGTGCTTGCACAACTTGGCATTAGTCCTTTGTAGATGTGAAGAGAAGAACCTTGTGCTGAATTGGGAGAAATGTCACTTCATGGTTCAAGAGGGGATTGTCTTGGGGCATCGAGTTTCGAAGGAAGGTCTTGAAGTAGATCGAGCCAAGATAGCCATCATTGAGAAGCTTCCTCCACCGGTGAATGTCAAGGGGATAAGAAGTTTTTTGGGGCATGCGGGTTTTTACAGGAGGTTTATCAAGGATTTCTCGAAAATCAGCAAGCCATTATGCAATCTCCTAGAAAAAGATGCTGATTTTGTTTTTGATGAAGAGTGTAGGAAGGCATTTGAGTCGTTAAAAGAGAAGTTGGTGTCAGCCCCTATTATGAGTGTCCCGAATTGGAGTCAAGCATTCGAGATTATGTGCGATGCTAGTGATTATGCGGTAGGGGCTGTGTTGGGGCAGCGAAGAGAGAAGATTTTTCGAGAAATTTATTATGCGAGCAAGACTCTTGATGATGCTCAACGAAATTACTCAACCACTGAAAAAGAACTATTAGCGGTGGTGTTTGCATGCGATAAATTCAGACCATATCTCTTGTGTTCCAAAGTCATTATATACACAGACCATGCAGCACTGCGTTATTTGTTTGCAAAGAAGGAAGCTAAGCCAAGACTGATACGTTGGGTATTGTTACTTCAAGAGTTTGACATTGAGATTGTGGATAAGAAGGGGCAAGAGAACTTTGTGGCAGATCATTTATCACGATTAGAGAATAAAGATGCTGAATGTAAAGACTCGATTAAAGAATTATTTCCGGATGAGTTACTGCTGGCTGTATCAACAGAACTTCCATGGTATGCCGATATCGTGAATTATCTGGTTAGTGGCAAGTTACCTCCTGATTTTAATGCACATCAAAAGAGGAAATTGATTCATGATTGTAGATACTACTTCTTTGATGATCCATACCTGTTTAAAATGAGTACGGATCGAATAATTCGTCGTTGTGTACCAATGGAAGAGACTCAATCAATAGTAGAGCAGTGTCATTCGGCACCTTACGGTGGGCATTTCGGGCCATCGCGTACAGCAGCGAAAGTTTTGCAATCGGGTTTCTATTGGCCTTCAATTTTTAAAGATTGTTACACTTTTGTCAAGACCTGTGATAGATGTCAACGAGTTGGAAATATCTCGCAAAGAAATGAAATGCCTATGAATGTGATTTTAGAGGTGGAATTATTCGATGTGTGGGGCATTGACTTCATGGGGCCCTTTCCACCATCTTTCGGGAACTTGTTCATCTTACTCGCTGTTGATTATGTTTCAAAGTGGGTCGAAGCGATAGCCACTACTACAAATGATTCCAAGGTGGTTTCTTATTTTCTGCAGAAGTTTATATTTAATCGTTTTGGAACTCCAAGAGCGATAATAAGCGATGAAGGAACACATTTCTGCAACAAAGATATTAAACCACTCTTGATGAAATATGGAGTTCGACATAAGGTGGCTTTGGCTTATCACCCCCAGTCTAATGGCCAAGCTGAGGTATCAAACCGAGAGATCAAGTCTATCTTGGAGAAAACAGTGAATTTGAATAGAAAAGATTGGTCTCAAAAGCTTGATGACTCTTTATGGGCCTACAGGACAGCGTACAAGACTCCTCTCGGTATGTCTCCTTATCGACTAGTATTTGGCAAAGCTTGTCACTTACCAGTAGAATTGGAGCACAAGGCTTATTGGGCGATCAAGAAGCTTAATTTTGATTACCAAGCAGCGGGTGAGAAGAGGTTATTGCAGCTGAATGAAATGGAGGAGTTCCGGAATGATGCATATGAAAATGCTCGTATTTACAAGGAGAGGACAAAGAAATATCATGATCAAATGATATTAAAGCGAGAATTTGTGCCGGGGCAGCAAGTTTTACTTTTCAATTCTCGTTTGAGGTTATTTCCCGGTAAGCTAAAGTCAAGATGGTCTAGTCCATTTGTTATCACCAAAGTTTCTCCTTTTGGTTCTGTGGAATTAAGAAATAATGACGGTTCGCTTTTTCAAGTGAATGGACAAAGGTTGAAACATTATTTTGGTGAAATTCACAAGAAGGTGGAGACGATGTATCTCCAAGACAGCAACTGAAGCGTCATCAATGTCTAGCTAAAGACGATAAATTAAGCGCTTAATAGGAGGCAACCCATTGTTTTAGTATTGTTATTTTTATTTAGTTTATTTTATTTTATTTTATTTTAATAGACTTTATTTTATTTATTTTGTAAATTTTTAGTTTATTTTGAGCCGTGAAAATCGTGAAAAAAAAAAATGAAAATCAGTGTTCCAGGGGCTGCAGCGCCACTTTCATAGCGCTGCAGCGCAATTAAGGCAGGAATTAGCGCTGCAGCGCCTTACTTAAGGGCTGCGGCGCCACACCCAAACAGAGAGGGTGTCTTTCGGGGGTCCCAAGCGCCGCAGCGCCATCACTAGGCGCTGCAGCGCCAAATCGCGCAACAAAAATCTGGAGCTTCAGGACCTTTGGCGCCGCAGCGCCAGTTAGTGGCGCCGCAGCGCCACTTCGAACAGAAAGAAAAAAAAATAATAAGTTTTTTTTTAAATTCTTTTTCTTCCCTCTTTTTCTCTAACCACCATTTTTTCTCCTCCTTTCTCCTCTACCCCGAAATTCCATATTCCATACCCATAACTCAATTTTCTTTGCTTATTCCCCAATTTCAAACCATCAAATTCTACTCTTCTCATTCCCATTCCTAATTTCTCATCCCATTTCTTCATTTTTCCATACCCTAATCATCAATACCACATCAAACTTCTATTTTGATCAAGTTCTCACATACTCTTCTCAAGGGGGGCCGAATTCTATGAGGGGAGTAGTTCATTGAAGATCACAAGACACTCACATTCATCAAGTAAGCCATTTAATCCTCTCTTTGAATCACTTAAGTTTTTGAATGGATATGTCATGTAAGAGGCAATTTTGATTTTGATGAATGTTGCGAATTGATGTGTTGGAATTGATGATTATTGGATAGTTTTTGAAGTTCTATTGTGATTTGGGGAAATAAGATTGAGAGAAAAGTGGAAGGGAAGAGTGAGAATAATTGTTGCCCACCAAGTGTTTGAGAAATTGCTTAAGTGACTGTTCTTGGTGATTTTTGCTTAATTGTAGTGAGGAAGAAGTTGTGAATTAAGTTTGGTGGGATTGTTTAGTTGTTAAGGTGGTTAATCTGTGATTAATTAGGAAGTGAGGTATTGTTTTGGTGTTTGGCAGGTTGTTCCGAGTAACCATGGGACCTAAGAGAAATATCTCAAGACCATCATCTTCAAGACCCTCATCCTCTAGGGCACCACCATTTGATACCACCAAATTTGTAAGTAAGGAGGCGGAAGATCGATATACTTCTTTTATGGGGAAACCGGTGCTCAAGGAAAGAGGTATTGAATATGATCCTCAACCTAGTTCGTGTGCTATCTTTGAGCCAATTAGAGCCAACATAGAAGGTAGGCAGTGGGAATCTGTTGTGAAACAACCGGAAATTAAAATGAATATCTCTTGGGTGTATGAATTTTATGCGAATTTTCCGGAGTTGAATGAGAAGGGGGAATGTTTTGTGAGAGGAAAATGGCTACCAGTGGGGAGTTATAAGGCCATCGATGATTTTTTCAATACTAAGAGCTTTGATAACCAGCATGATGAGTACCAATTGTTTCTACAAGATCAGCATGATCATGTTCTTATAGCGGAAACATTGGGTTGCCCAGGAGCTAGAATTGCATATGCTCATGATGAGCCTAATGGGATGTTTTTATGGCAACTTAATCAAGAAGCTCGTGCATGGTTTTATTTTGTGGCAGCCAAATTGATCCCAACTAGTCATGTTAGCCATATGACGAATGACCGGATGAGGTTGGTTTTTGCTATCATGAAGGGGATGACCATCGATGTTGGACGAATTATTCGTCAGGGTATGAGGTTTGTTCTTCATGGCACCACTACTGGGGGATTTCCGTTTGGGTCATTTATCACCGATATGTGTGTAGTGTATGAAGTACCAAGGGAAAAAACTGATATAGTGGTGCCAGTCAAAGGGAAACTTACTAAAGCAAGAATTGCGCGCTATCCTAATGCATCTTTAGTAGCACCAGGCGCACCTCCACGACGACAAGGCCAACGACGAAGGCGGGAGAGTGATGATGAGGACCTTGAAAATCAAGAGGATGACTGTGTTCCGGAGAATGTAGAGGGGCCAATGAATGTGGATGTTCCTTTGGCTCTTGGTGGCCCAATTGATCTTAATATGCAATACTCGCATGACATGCTGCGCTACATTGTTCAACAAAACACGATCACTCATAACTATTTGGCTGCTCGGGAGGCATATGAGCATAATCAGGTGGATCAACTAAATTTGTTGGTGGCTCAGTGGACATTGAACAGAGGACAGAATAACTATTTCGCTTATCCCCCTCCGTTTCAAGGGATGCAAGATCCACCATCACCTTCTCCTTATCCGTAAGCATGGACCTTTTGTAAGTTTTTTTTTTTCTTTTCTTTGTAGTTATACATTGGGGACAATGTTTGTTTCAAAGTTTGGGGGAGGGATTTCTTTCGAAAGTTTCTTTTGTTTTGTAAATATGTGTTTAGAGTCGGGGTGGTGTGAGTCGTGTTCGAATCAAGTCAATAATAAAAGTCAAGGTCACATAATGAATGCTATGAACATAAAGTTAGGAAATAAAACCACTTTGCATCCGTGTGCTTGATTTTGTCTGTTGCCATAATTGACTAATATATGTGGAAAGATTGAACTTTTTGCCATGATTGTTAAATTCGTGCTAATTGACTGTGTTATGCATGTTAAAGGGGATTTGTGGAAAGATTTGGTTGATTACTCTAGAATTTGTGTTACTTGTTATTTGAGACGAAATCCTAGATAATGTGTGCTTAAGAAGAAGATGTAGGCAATTTTGTTTGGTCCGTTTGAGCCTTTCTAGCCAACCCGAGACAAAATTGTATCCTTAGTCACCCTAATTGAGCCTAGGCTTATTTTTGTTGAAACCTCAAAATTGTTGAAACCTAACGAAAATCTTATCAAATATCCTAACCATATTAATATCATGAGCATACAAAGATAATGTGGGAAGGGGTTTTGTAATGGAAAGTATTTTGGGTTTTCAAGAGAGGAAAAGATGAATGAGAGAAAGTTTCTTCTTGAAAAAAAAAAAGAGAAAATTTTTATCATGGAGACTCACTCCCTTAAGGAAATATATTGTATACACAAAGTTTTGGGGAGTGAGTGTTAAAAAAAAAAAAAGAGCTGAGAAAGAAAAAATATATATATCTCTCATTCATGTCAAGGTTGTTCAATATGGGTGTTTGGAATTTATGTGTACATGGTTGTTTGAAAGGTTGGTATGCTTATGGTATTAGTGCCTAAATGACTTTCTTATCTACCTTACCTATGCCATACATTGTAAGCCATTAAAGTCCTATTGATTCTTAAGCATGCGTTGTTTACATTAGTGGAGAATAATGAGTAATGCAAACTTATGGAATAATATGGATTGTGGTATGACGGTGAGAATTTGATGTGCATAACTATGTCAATTACTTGAGTTTTAATCATTATGGTGAATAGTTAAAGGATGTGAATGATAATTAGTTGATTATGGCAATAGTTGAGGTTGAAATTCTGGATTGTGTTGTTGGGATATTTCTGAAACTTTATGTGAGCATGGTATTAAGGAAATTGAAGCTTGACTGTTATTGATGGTTTGATTCGCATTGTGTGAGTGTGTTTAGTTTTTCTTATTTAGTTTTTGTTTTGAGTATTACTCGAGGGCGAGTAATTTTCAAAGTTTGGGGGAATTTGATAAGTGAATTTTAGATTCACTTATTAGTGTCATTTTATATCTAATTTGTAGGTGTTTAGGGTGTTTTTGTTTGGTTTTATGCTTGTGTTGTGTTTGTGTAGGGTCCAAGGAAAAGTGGCGCGAAATTGGTACAAAACGGAAGAGAAACGAAGAAAAATGCAAAATTCGTGAATTAGGGCTGCAGCCCCATATTCAGGGGCTGCATCACTATTTCTGGGATGAATTAGGGCTGCAGCGCCTGACTGAAACAGAGACTCGTTTTTGGCACATTTGTAGCGCAGCAGCGCCTGTTTAAGGGGCTGCAGCGCCGGAAGCCGTACGGAAATCGTAAATTGAGATTTTTGAAGGGAAAAAGAGGGCTTTTTGCAAGGGATATATAAGGAAAAGTTTAGTTAGGGTCTAAGGACGGTTTTTGGAGGAGATTAGACAGAGATTAGAGGCTCGGAGAAGAAGAGGAGGCTAGACATCATCGAGATCATCACCATTACATCTAGTCTATTTCTTCTTCCTTTCATTTTTAGTTTTTTTAATTATGAACAAATACATTGTTATTATGTTTATGTTTATAATGGAGAACTAAATCCTTTTTGTGCTATAGTATTAGATGAATCTATTTTGATTATTGAATTGTGGTTTCTATTATTATTTCTATGAAATTCTTCTCGTTTGTTCATATCTTCTTGATTTACTTTTATCATATTAATGTTTGGCCATCATTATTGTGAATTGAAATCTAGGGTTTATGCTTGAGAAAGATAAACATAGATTGGACATAAGAAGATTTGACATAGAGTGATTGTGAGATTGAGAGATTCCTTGAACTCTATGAATTTGGTTTAGAATAACTATTGCTTAATGACGTCTTGATTAATTAATAGCGAATAGAGATATCATATTGATTAATTGAGATTAATTGCATATATGCTTGAGAAAGATAAATGCATTATATTATAATTCTAGAAATTACAGATGAGGAGAATTGATTAGAATAATAAAGAAACTATGTTCATAATTGAATAGTGAAATCATTACTCTAGTACATTTATCTTCTATTTAATCACTTTTCAAGAGCATAAGATTTGGTTATCTTGTTATTTCATATTCTTTATTTTATTGTTAGATTAATTTATTGACTTTTCTAATTAAAATTATAGACTTAACAGTGATAGTAATTAGTGAATTTAATATTTAATCCCTGTGGGTTCGACATCTTTTAATTTAAAACTATATTGCAATACACCGTACACTTGCGGTAGAAAAATTATGTATCACACTACCAGAGCTCGGTTACCACCACCGACCAAATAACTGACATTTTGGCCCTCCATGGCCTTAGTTCGTTGGACACCCTGAAGTGTCGAGCTCCAGCTAGTCATGAACGGAGCTGTTTTGCCCCTGGGGGCCGCGACGTCAGTGTGAAGTACTCAGCCTGGAGCCAGGAACATATGAGGGCAGGAGCTCTGCTGCCCTTGAAGTCCTTTTTCAGAGACTTCGTTGATTTCGTTGGGTTGGCTCCATTCCAACTCAACACCAATTCATACAGGGTGCTGTCTGCCCTGAGGTCCTTGTTCCACGAGCTGGGGTGGGAAGGACCTTCACCTCAAGAGATCTTATATCTCTTTTGTTTGAAAAGTAACCCCTCCCGAGCTCGGGGAGGAGATGGTTTTTATTATCTTTTGAGCTACCCCAAAGAGACGAAGATCTTTGAAGATCTTCCAAACCACCCTCCTGACTCCAAAAATGCTTTTTTCTGGACAAACGGTTTGTCCTTGTCTCGACATTGATCGTTCAGGCGGATTCGTAAGTACTCTTGTTACTTTTATTATTATTATTTTGAGCTCGGAATTTTAGCCCTTAAGACCGTACTTAGCTGAAATGTGTTTCGCTTTTCAGCTAATTTTAAGCGTCCCTCCCCCACCAAGGCAATGGGGGAGCATAGAGGGGCCTTGCTCCGACTTCCTTATGGCAGGAGGTCTCTTTCGTATCTTCTTCAAGAGGGCAAGCTCCGAGCCTGTGGGTTATTGGGAGAAGGCCAGTCAACCTCTGACTGGTCTAATAAAAAATACGAACGTTGGGAGGAGGTGCCCCTGCCTACAGGCGCCCTTCCTCCGAGGAGAGAGAGAAGGCCAACACTCCCAGTTCGTCTGAGGAGTCCGCGGTCCGGAAATGAGGCCAACGATGAAGCCTCGAGCTCGGACTCAGATGAAGGTAAAGTCCTCCCTACCTCGAGGATGTGGTCCCCCACACTACTAGAACACAGGCCCAATAGGTTAGTCTCGTGCCCACAGGATAGATACCACTTCTACATATGGAGTTGGGTAGACGACTGTGTCCATAGGTTCGATAGTGGGCTCGGGAAATATGATACCATGTACACCACGGACGAGGTGTGGAATGGGATAGCGGTGCAGTACGGGACCAATGACTATAGCGACCTCTCGAGGTTATCCCCTACTTATAGGGAAGGCACTCCCCCCGCCTCCTCTGAAGATGGGGGAATTTCATGGTCCCCAAGTTCGAGCTCGGGGGAGAGTTCCAGTTAGGTTTCCTTCATATCACTCTGTGTCTGATACCGAAATTACTTGCTGTAAATTTCTCTTTTACTGACTCAGTGTTGTGACTTGTGCAGGCGAGATGGACTCCGACCTCGACGCCCTTATCGACAATGCAGGCGCCAAGAGGAGCAAACGCCCCAGGGCAGGGTCGGTGAAGACCAGCCAGCCAGGGAAAGGCTCCAAGAGATCTAAGAAAACGCCTCCTCCTCCCCCGCCGGCTTCGAGCTCTGCTGCTACGCCGACTGGCCAGATCAGCGCCCCTACGATCTCACAGGCTGTCGTCCCTGCGGTGGCACCGGCTTCGCAGGCTGGTACCCCTGTCGTGGTCGAATCCCGACCTCCTGTGGCGGGTCAAACGTCTTCTGCTCAACTCGCAAAGAGACCTTCTGCTTCTCGAGCTCAGAAGCTAACCATCTCCACCCATATGGACTCGTATGTGGTGGATAACGCTGCCGGACCTCATGGATCTACGCTGATTTCGGATGTCATGTCCCGGATCGGCCAGAGCTACGGCAGTTTCGAGGCTCCTCAGTGGCAGTGCCTAACTGGTACCCGAGACCGCACTGTCCTGTACGAGAAGAGTATCGAACACACTGTCGCGGTAAGTATCCTTCTTTATTCCTTTTGCTTACATTCATATTGTCCTGAGTCTAATGGTGGTTTATTTCTTTTTTCAGGCTCTTTCCTTCACTACCCAGCTCAATTACGAGCTGAACAACGAGATCCATTCGAGCAAGACTCATGCTCAAGAGGAGAGAGACCTCCACCTTAGAGCGAACGACGATCTGAAGGCGGCGAATACTAAGCTCGAGGCAGTGGTAAAGGAGCGTGAGGAAATGGCCAAGGAGCTCGGAAAGCTGAAAACTGAACTCGAGGAGCAGAAGAAAGATAACATCCAGCTTCGGGAGACCAATAAGAAGCTCGAGGAGGACAAGACCGCCACCTTCGACCTTATAGAGGATGTCAAAGCTCGCCTTACTGCCGAGTACAAAGAAAAAAAGGAAACGGCGGTTGACTCAGCCATGTACCGGATGTGGGCTTATAACGAAGAGCTTGACACTAGCTTTTTGGGTCCCCACGAGGCGCCGTTTCTTGAGCGATGGAATGCTCGGCTCGAGAAGGAAGAGGCTGAACGACTTGAGAAGGAGAAGGCTGAGCAGCTCGAGAAGGAAAAGGCTGCTCCGGGCACTGTTTCGGAGGAAGCTTAGGAGGATAGTCATGCTATTCGTCCTGAGGGGTCCGGTGCCACTGATGCTGAGAAGGCCAAGGAGACTCCTCTTCTTTGAATCTGACCTCGAGGAGATCAGTTTTTGGGGCTGCGTCCCCTTATTTCTGTAATTATTTTAATTTATGTCCACGGGGCTGATACAATTCCCTTTACTATTCTTTTATATGCTTACATTTCTTGGCTCGAAATATTTTGCACATTTTTTCATTGATGAACCGGTTATGTTTATTTATTCATACAAACATAGTTTGGATTTTTAGGTTCGAAATTCGATGCATTCATGCATAGTTTATTCGAATTATCCGCTTCCGACCTCGTTACTTATCAAGGTCGGATATTATTTTTACCATGAACTCAAGAGTACTTATATGGTGTGTAATATGAATGATCTGGTTATATCTTTTTTTTTTTGTTTAGTTACTTTTCCTCATCCTCAGTTCTTGCTCCGTGGTTAAGAGTTCGAAACTATTTTTCTTTAAGATATTCCAGCCTCGATCTCGACTTATCTCGAAATAGGTTTAGTTTCCTACTTATCATCGACTAATTTTTTGGCTGGTTTGTTCCAAACCTGTTGTGTTTGTACATCTGGTTAAATCCAAATGTTTTAGGTTCTTGATGGTCGATTATATCCGATCTATCTAAGCTCGCATATTTGGTCATGTCCAAATACTTTGTTTTTTATAATTCGGTTATGTCCGAACTATCTAAATCGCGTACTTGGTTACATCCAAATATTTTATGTTTTTGATAATTCGGTTATGTCTGAACTATCTAAATCGCATACTTGGTTACATCCAAATACTTTATATATATATTTATTATTTTTTAAGCTCGTGGTATGTATACCAATGATGCCCCCTTAATATCCTATGAGTGTGACCATAGGTTATTAAATTAAGGGAGATTGCAAAAATAAAAATACATTACATGTGAAACAAAGCAGACCTTTTATTTGATGAAATTCAAAAACAAACAAACAAACAAACTAGTACAGATAGAAATTCATGGTTACAGGCAACACCTCCTACACTATTGATAATATGGTCTAAGGTGTTCGCCATTCCATGCTCGTGGTATCAGGCTCCCATCTAATCTCACAAGTTTGTATATGCCAGGTCGGATGACTGATTCTATCTGGTATGGTCCTTCCCAGTTTGGCCCGAGCACTCTAGCTGCTGGATCTCGGGTTCCTAAGAATACGCGTCTCAAAATCAGGTCTCCCACTCCGAACTTTCGATCTCGGACCCTTTTATTGAAATATCTCATGGTTCGTTGCTGGTAAGCAGCATTTCTCAGCTGAGCCTCTTCTCTTTTTTCTTCGATCAAGTCTAGGGTTTCTTCGAGCTGAGTATGATTGGAACTTTGACCATAAATCTGAGTTCGGATCGTCGGAATTTCGACCTCGATGGGCAACATCGCCTCGCAGCCGTACGCTAGAGAGAACGGAGTATGTCCTGTTGAAGTCCGAGCTGTAGTCCTATATCCCCAAAGGACTTGAGGCAATTCCTCGGGCCATCGTCCCTTTGCCTCCTCCAACTTTTTCTTTAGAGAGCTCTTGAGAGTTTTGTTAACGGCTTCGACCTGACCATTCGCTTGAGGGTGAGCCATTGACGAAAAACTCTTTATTATACCGTTCTTGTTACAAAAGTTGGTGAATAAGTCGCAATCGAACTGGGTTCCGTTATCAGATACAATCTTTCTTGGTACTCCATATCGGCATACGATGTTCTTTACCACGAAATCAAGGATCTTTTTCGAAGTTATGGTCGCCAATGGCTCAGCCTCCGTCCATTTCGTGAAGTAGTCAACGGCGACCACAGCATATTTAACTCCGCCTTTGCCAGTTGGGAGTGAGCCTATGAGGTCGATGCCCTATACCGCGAAAGGCCATGGGGATGTCAACATGGTCAATTTGGAAGGTGGAGCTCGGGGTATCGTGGCGAATCTCTGGCATTTGTCGCACTTTTTCACGTACTCGTAGGAGTCCGTTTTAATAGTTGGCCAGAAATATCCTTGGCGTATAATCTTCTTGGATAGGCTATGCCCCCCGGTATGGTCTCCGCAGAACCCTTCATGAATTTCTTCAATGATCTTCTTAGCCTCGGGAGGAGTTACACATCTAAGCAACGGCATGGAGTACCCTCTTCGGTATAACTTTCCGTCCAGAATGGTGTAACGAGGAAGTTGATACATCAACCTTCGAGCTTGATTTTGATCTTTTGGAAGAATTCCATTTTCGAGATAATCAACTATCGGACTCATCCAGGTTGGTTCTGTTTCAATCATACACACATCTTCCTCGTCTGGCTTAGTAATGCTGGGTGCTGATAGGTGTTCTACGGGTATAACATTCAGCTTTTCATTTTCGGCGGAAGTGGCGAGCCGAGCTAAGGCATCTGCATTTGAGTTTTGTTCTCGGGGAACCTGTTCGATTGCATAAAACTCGAAATACTCTAATGCGGATTTTGCCTTCGCCAGATAAGCTGCCATTCTTGTGCTACGAGATGAGGCCCTCCCAAGATGGTTATTACATCCTCTCCATCAATCGGCGGGGGCCTATCTTCTTCCCGAGATCGGGAGTTATTATTCTGTGCCGCCGAAGGCGCGGCTATTCTCTGGCTTGCAGTAGTCTGTCCAGTATTCTGGTTTTTGACGTACTGCCGGAAATAGCCTCTCGAGATCAACCCTTCGATCTCGTCCTTTAGCTGTCGGCACTCATCAGTTGTGTGTCCGGTGTCTCTGTGGAACCGGCAATACTTACTAGAATCCCTCTTGGATTTTTTATTCCTCATTGGGTCCGGACGCCTGAAGGGGACCTGGTTTTCATTAGCCAGGTATATGTTTTCCCGAGACTCGTTGAGCTCGGTGTGCACTTTATATACGGAGAAATACCTTTCTCCTTTCTTCTTCTTTCCTCCTTCAGCCTCGGGGTTATTTCCCTCGCTCTTCTTCCTCTTGGAGGGATTCTCCGAGGTAGGCTGTGGAGCTGCTGGGTCAGCCGAGGCTGAGGCGGAGTTAATGTTTATCGTTGTAGTTTCGGTCTGCGAGGTCGCCTTCAGCGTTGACCTCGCCTCCTCTACATTGACAAACCTCTGCGCCCGTCTGTTAAATTCGGTTATTGACCTCACCGGTTTCCCTTGCATCTCATCCCAAAGGGCACTTCCGGGTAAAACACCAGCTCAGATAGCCATCAGGTGCCCACTGTCATCCACATCTCGAGCTCGGGCGACCTCTAGATTAAATCTTGTCAGGTAGCTTTTCAGTGTTTCGCCCGGCTTTTGTCTGACGTTAGTCAAAGTGGATGCCTCTGGTCTGACTCCCATCATAGCTCGGAACTGCTTCTTGAAGTCCCTAGACAACTGATCCCATGAAGTTATCGAGTGTCTCTTGTACTTCTCGAACCAACTCTTGGCAGGTCCGGCCAATGATGTTGGAAACAACATGCACCTGAGCTCGTAACCCACGTTACTAGCTCTCATAATAGTGTTGAATGTACTCAGGTGACTGCATGGGTCGGTTTTTCCCTCAAATGCTGGGACGTGAGGAATCCGGAACCCTTGAGGAAATTGTGTGTTAGAAATATTTGGAGCAAACGGCTCGAGCTCCTCGTCAGAGTCCTCATATCGACCGTTCCCTCGTTCATTTTTTAAAAGCCTAAAGGCTTTTTCGAGCTGATCAATCCTTTCTTGGACTGGGTCCTTAGGTGGTGTCTGGAATTGACAATCATTGATCATGATTCCAGGCTCGCATCTCTGTGAGGGATCTCTACGCCCATTCAGGTGATTCCTTAGGTCTGGATTTGTCTGATCTCCCTTCCCCCTGCTCTGATTCAGATGATTCCGCAGGTCAGGACGGGTCTTGCGGCTTCCAGTATTTTTACGACCTCGGTCGCGTTTACTGACGGACCTGGTCTCTCTGGACTCGTCACTGGTGAAACTCATTGATCGGTCGTTTCGAGATGGGTTCTTCCCATGTCGCCTTATCTCCGCAGTGTGAGACCGGGACGTCTGACTTCTCTCAGATTGTGCGCCTCTCCGCTCCTGGAAAGTCTCCCTGTGTCCTTGTCTATCCCCCGTACGCCCTTGATCCTGATTCTGAACAGGTTGAGCATTCCTGCGGGGAGGTGAAGGATATCTTATGGGAGATGGAGGGAACCGTATAGGCGATGGTGGCTGCCTCCCTTGCCTCGGCCTAGAGGGTCCGGAATTTGCCCGAGATGGGTCAGTCGCGTTCGGTGCGCTACCAGGAACCGGAGTCCGAGCCTCGGTAGGAGCTCGGTTATTCTCAGTTCCTGCAGGCGCTTCCGTAGGTGGATTAGGCGGGACCCGAGCTCGGGTATTCCTCTGGGGCCTAGGAGGAGCGGATGGCTCTGCTGGTGCCGGAGGTTGAGTCGGCCTCCTTGTGGCAGCATCTTTCCGTGGACGTCCACGGGGCCTCCGGGTAGGAACATGCACGTCCCTTGGAGGAGGGACTTGGTTTTCGCGCGGAGGCGGGGGCTGAGCCACCTGCGCCTCTGCGGCCATCCTAGTCAACTCCTCATTCCGTTTGTTGGCTTCTGCCAGCAGCTGTTTCAATTGCCGATTTTCTAGTTCTACAATAGGAACATAACGCTCAGGATTGTAGTACTTGTCCTCATCCCTTGGTTGTGGAGGTGGTCCCCGGGAATCAGAGGACCCACTTCTTTCATCAGCATCCGGGTTCTCCATTGGTTGTTTTCCAGGACGCCTTGGGTAATTTTCTTCAGGAGTGTTCTGATTGCTTGCAGCCATGAATCTCTCAGGGATGAATGCTTAAGGCTCTCAATGAAAGCACCAAACTGTTGACGCCGTTTTTCGTCAACAGATAAAAGAAGAGCACAAAACAATGAATAACGATGGCCAAACGGTACAAACAAATCAAACACACGGTTTTTTACGTGGTTCAGCAGTTAAATCTGCCTAGTCCACGAGTCTCTGTTATTAATCTTAAGATTATCTCTGAAAAATTCTTTAGCCTGAATTCTCCAGAGTTTTATCTCAAGGATCAGAATTTTCGATCTTTTACAATGGTGCATGGCTTCTCTATTTATAGAGAAGGATGCAGAATACTATCCCACATATTTTGGGTAGTTACCCTTTTGTGAATAAAATAAATGGCTTTAAATGCCTATAATCAGATAAAAAAGGAAACGTCCCTGAAGACCAGGAAACGCATAACTGATTAAATAATATCCCACGATTCTTGGGGATTTACATTAACAAATGAGGATTACATCTCATGTTTATAATACTTGTTGATATTCAAAGCGGTGATCGCGTATCTCTAAGGCTTTTGCCTTCCAAGTTTCCCATCATTGCCCGAGCCAGTGACATCTCCCGAGCTAACGTGGCTTTCAAGATAGTACGTCGAGCTCAAGACCCTGCTCCGAAGTTGTTCCTAAAGAAGAGAGTGCTCTCAGAGCTCCCTTTCGAGCTCGAGATCATTTCGAGGTCACGATACTCGAGGTCGTGTATCGTACTGTGCAGGCTCGATTTACAATCCTAGAGCATACCCTAACCCTCACGAGACCATTTATTGCGAACTCGGCTTTCGAGGTCATATTTACTATAGCTCGAAATCTGGGTATAACACTTAGAATCACCTAGACTAGAGTGGGAAATTTTCAACACATGAGATAGATACAGAGAGAAGAAGAGAAAATAACAAAGAGTCTTAGAAATGGACTTGTGTTTAGAGAAAATCTAAAACCTATCAGAAAATTTGACTTGTGACTTATGAACTTATGTTTTGACTTCTCTCTAAGCAATCCTTTTATAGACTCAATTAGGTCATTTAATTTAATTAAAAAATTAATAAAATAATAGCCAATTTGAAGCACTAGGTCGAAATTATCATGGGCTTTGGGCCCGTGAAATTTCTCATTTGATTATAAGCTCATTGGACTTAAAATCAATGCATGTATTATTTTCTATTGATTTTATTAATTAAATAATCATTTAAATCCTTTATCAAATTAATTATTTATAATTTGAACCTTGATTTAAACTTATTTATTTATTTAGATACAAATTTATCTTAATTAATAAATCTGTCATAATTTCTCTTTTCTTCTCTAAATTACATAACTCTGTGAAACTATCTAAAATTGACCTGGTCAACTTTGATAATTCTAATTGATAATTAACTCAATTAATTGAGACTATATAAATGATTTTATCCAAGGTACAATGGGAACCATGGGCCTATAAATAGGACTACCCAAACCTGTAAACATTCAATTTACTATGAAAATATGCAACAGATCACAGAGCATTACTCATAACTATTCTAAATTTCATATCATTCCAAATAATTAGTTGAAGGAATACCTTAGTCTGAATATCATTGCTGAGCCTCCAATCATATGCAAAGTAGCAACTTGTTCTACATCCTCTAAAGTTATAAATATTGACTCGCGATTCATGAATGATGGGTCCACTAGAACTGTGACTACTTTGTTTATTCCCTTAACTCTACAAAATTCTCTCACCATAAACTTAAGGCTAACATGGATGCGATTCATAAACTGAAGGCTACCTGGGATATCAAGTAATGTACCGATTATACTTTCACACACATTTTTATCTATGTGCATGACATCCAAGCAATGTCTAACGAGTAAATCTTTCCAGTAAGGAAGTTAAAAGAAAATTGATTTTCTTTGAAAACCTCAATTGACTTTTTTGTTTTTATTCTTCTTCCCATACCTAAAGTAAATTTTTTCTACTTCCTTAAGAATTTTCTCACCTGATAATGGCAAAGGAGCAAAGTCTCGTTCTACAGTACCGTCAAATGTTTTTTCTTTATTTCTGTCAAGATGACTTAAATGCAAATATCGCCTATGATCCATATAACACATTTTGCATCCATTTGACAAGCGACGGGACCTTGTGTTGGTACAACAAATTGGACAAGCTTGGTAACCTTTTGTGCTCAATCCTGATAGGTTACCATATGCTGGAAAATCATTAACAGTCCATAACAACACCGCTGTCAAATTAAATACTTATTTTTTAAAACCATCATATGTCTCTCAACACCATTTTCATACAACTCTTTCAAATCATCAATTAATAGTGCCAAATAAACATCGATATTGTGTCCTGGTTGTTTTGGGCTTGAAATCATTAATGAAAGCATCATAAACTTCCTTTTCACGACCTACCAAGGAGGAAGATTGTACATAACCAAGAACACAGGCCATGAACTATGCCTACTACTAAGAGATCTATGCGGGTTTACTCCATCAACAGCTAAACCGAGACGAAGATGTCTTGGTTCATTTTTGAATTCTGGATTGATATAATCTACCTTCTTCTAGGCCTGTGAATCTGCAGGATGCCGAAGTTTATCATCTTTCACTCGTCCAATCTTGTGCCATATTAAGTTCTTAGAGTGTTCTGCACTTCGATATAATCGCTTCAGCCGCGAAATCAAAGGTAAGTACCGTAGCACTTTCTGAGGAATAAGTTTCCTAATATCCTTACTTTTGTTAGGTTTGTACCGTGGTAAACCACATTCTGGGCAAGTGTCCATGTCTGCATACTCCTTACGATATAAAATACAATCATTCATACATGCATGAATCTTCTCATACTTTAACCCTATCAAACTTAATGTTTTCTTTACTTCATATGTAGACTCCGGAAAACAATTTTCTAGCGGCAAAATCTCCTTGAAAGCAACTAAAAATTGACTAAAACACTTATCACTAACTCCATTTTGTGCTTTTATGTTATAAAATTTAACCATTGTTGGCAATCTTAGTTTATTGCAACCACTGAACAATTGTCTATCTGCATCTCTAACCATACTATCAATTTTTTCTGGATTATGAACAAACTCTTCGTGTGCTTCATCAATCAATTCTATAGAATGATCATCAAAATCATTACTCTCAAAATCATCTACACCTCACCTACCTAATCGATATGGGTCGTCATTTAATAATTCTCCATGCCAATACCATTTACTATAACTTATATCAAATCTCCGACAAAATACATTATCATTTATCATGGTAATATTCCCCTTTACTCCATTACCACAATCGATACAAGGACAACAGATTTTTTGTGGATCACTACAATTCTTTAGGAAAAACTCTAAACATTTGTTGAATCCATCTTGAAATTGTAATGTTTCTCTCCTCTCAAGCATCCATGATTTATCCATACTAATAACAATATCAAATTCCTAATAAGTTAGAAAAAAAACTTATATTAGGTTCTAGTCTTATAGAATTTTTTAAAAAATTGACAGAGTTTATTCTGTTTCTATAGCATACCGTAATTTCATAATTACTTATAAAACCAATACAAACAAACACAATAATAAAGCATAGATGAATCCATCATTATTAGGTTCTAGTCTTATAAATTTTTAAAAAAATTCGACAGAGTATCCTCTGTTTCTATAGCATACCGCAATTTCATAATTTCCTATAAAAACAACACAAACAATCACAATAATCAAGTATAAATGAATCCATCCTTATATCACCACAATGCGCAAATTTCCCAGAACCTACTTCACTAATTTTCAAACATAACTTTAACTAAATCCAATATGCATGATTTAATTAACCTTATATTTATACATAAATCTCGTAGTAATATAAATAAAAATAAAAATAACTAACCTTCAATATTACTCTTCAATTCACCCGAAATGAACAACAAAGTCACTACTTAATTGGAAACCCTACTAAAACATTACTTACATAATTAGTAAACTACATAATTAATTATCAAACCAATAAATAAAAAAAAAAAATCAAACTAATTATAGAAACTAATGAACAACACTTTGATCATCTTCAAGCTATTTATTTTTTCAAATATTTAAAAAGCAAATTCATCTTGTCACAATTTCTAAAATTTACTAATATACATATATATTTATAATAAACCAAATTTTTTATCACATTATTTAAAATAAAAAAATAAACAAATAATTAGAAAAGTTAACAAAATATTAATAAATTTAATTATAAAATTCGGAATAATATAAAAAAAAAAAAACATAGAAAAATAAAAAAAGTATCATCAAAACAATGTTTTAGTAATCCATACCTGTTTTGAAGCTCAAAAACATCTTACAATGACAAAAATCCGGTCAAAATCCGGCAAGAAACACCAAGAAATCATGAGAAATAATACCCAAGACCAAATGTATTTTTTTCCTCTAAAAAAAAAAGGATTTTTGGGTTATATTTTGGTTTATAATGAAGGAAAGTTGTAAGAAATAATGAAAAGAAAAGTTTGTTCAAGAAAATGGTGTTGCCGCACGGTTACGTCAATGGAGGTTTTGGGGTTTCAACAGAGGAGAGAAGAGGGATTATGGCCGTCCGGGTCGAAGAAAGGGGTTTAAAACCCTTATAGTTTGGTTTTTATATAAAAACCGCAGTAGAAGGGTTTTAAGGGTGCTGAGCTGTGCACTTTCTACTGCGGTTTTTATGTAAAAACTGCAGTAGAATGTGAACAACCACTAATAAGGGACATGTAACGACCTGAATTTGCTAATCAGGCTTAGGGCCTTGATTAGTGTGCCTGGAGGGAAATAAGTGGTTTAGATATGCTTATATGTGAATCTATGTATATATATGATTATGAGGCAAGTTAATTGAGTTAAATGTGATAAATGAAATACATGTTGTATATGTGTGATATGTCTGTACAGCACGATCCGAGACAGTCTTGGGGAGCAGTTAGCCAGGGAGTCACAACGGGGTTGAGATTCAGACTTGGGGCGAGTCGAGGGGTAATTCTGGTATTAACTGAGTTATGGGATTATCGGGACATAGAAATAAATATTTGGAGATATATTTGATGATAGAATGTTTAGGCGGGAATATTTGGGGAATTTACCATTTTCGCCCTCGGGGACGTTTTGGTACCCCGAGCCTTCAGGTAACCTTTAGACTTAAGTCATATAAAACAAATAAATAAAATAGAACTGTACAGAAACTGAGGGAAACCGACTCATATCTTCCTTGAGCTGAGAAATAGCTTTTGTCTCTCTCTTTCACTCTCTCTAAGGCAAAACTTGAAGAAACTTAAAGGAATTGCTCAGGAATTGAAGGGGTTCGGCTGGGAAACTCTAGGGGCTTGAAGCTTTGGGGATTGAGGATCATAATCCTGGGATTAAGCTCTGCAAGGTAAGTTTTAAATACTAAGGTCTAGTCTTTAATTTTCTGCTGGTTTAGAGGTTTGCATGTAGTTAAGTTTGCTTGATCTTTTGGGTGTTTTAGCTAAGTTTTGGAGCATGCTTTGATGAGGTTTTGATGTTGTTTCTGTGCTGGAGTAATTGTGTTGAATATCTAGGAATCTTAGCTTGGTTTTGGTGGTAATTGGCTTGAAGAAGGGATGAAAAGTTGATGGAAATTCTGGGTTTGCTGTTAGTGCCGCGGCCCTAGAAGGGGTGTGCCGCGGCCTGCATGCGCGCACAGCCATGGGAGGCTGAAGGAATTCGGGCGCGGCGCGGCGCTTGCAGGGCGCGCCGCGGCCCGCGTGTTGGTCAGTGGAGAGCTAGCCTCTGTTTTGAGGCTAGCTGCGGCTCTAGGGGGGTGGGGCCACGTCCCTTAGTGTCAGTGAGGAATTTAATGATATTTTTGACTTGGGAACTTTAAGGGGAAGGCTCGGGATGGATTTTATCACTCGGAGTGATAGAATTCAAGATCTCGGAGGTTAGGGTTACGGTTCAAGGTTATTTGTTGGGTTGGGATTTGATGGTCAGATATTGTTGTGTGTTGTGACTAGGGTTTCGGCAAGGCTCACGTTAGCGGACTGTGCTCGGGGCATCGGTACTCAAGTAGCTCGGAACTCAGGTAAGAAAACCCTTGTTTCCATAGAGCTTATGTGCAAGGCTGAGCCCAATATATTGAATGGAAATGACATGCAGGGCCGAGCCCTATATACTAGAGTTGTAGAGCATGGCTCTTTATTTGTTTATGCTTGAATTCTGTGCTTATTGCTATACTGTGTTGATATTATATGTGTGATTGGTAAGAGCCGGGAACGGTGTAGACCGGGAACGGCGTGGCGCCGGGAACGGCGTCAGGCACGTTGAGTGCAAGGCCGAGAACGGCAAAGGGCCGGGAGCAGCGTTGAGCGCAAGGGGTGCGAGTTGCCAGGGCGAGTCCCTGAAAGGATACCTGGGATATCCTCACGGCGTTGTCCGCGAACCTAGGGCTTGGTAAACGCCTGGGCGGCTAGGCCGTATGTGTTTAGCCATTGGTGGCCTGCTTATATGTTTGACTTGTATTTTGCATATGTTATCTGTTTTGGGTTTTCTTGCTGGGCTTCGGCTCACGGATGCTCTGTGGTGCAGGTAAGGGTAAAGAGAAGATCAACCAACCATGAGCACAGCTGGCGTGAGGCGGCGTGTACATGTCCGGCCAGCCTGGCTGCCACAGCTAGGGGATTTCGGGAGATGTTTGTAAGGGAACCTAGGTTTTGTCGTCTAGTCGACTCTGATCAGTTTTGTGTTGTAAATATTTTCTAAACTTTGTTTTGGGATCCCAAGTGTAAACTTTTATGATTAGCAATGAAATCTATTTTCTCTAATGTTTTCTTTTTAATTATGGATTAGTTACACGTTTTTGATTTAAAACCTCGATTAGCGAGTTGAGGCACGATTTTAAACACACTTAGTAACGGCTCTAAGGGAGTAGGGCATTACAGGACACGTTTGACTTGACCACTTTTTTACATCTTTATTCTCTCTAAACAGAAGTCACGGGCCTGTGCAACCAAACATGACCCTCTTTCAATTGAATTTTTAACTTCATTTTTAAAAAAAAAAAGCAAAGTAGTATCTAATTTTTTTTAAGCGCCAAATTCAAAAGCGAAGTAAAAGAGTTTAAAAAGGCTTTTACTTCAGTTTTTTTGTATGTTGAGTATAAAAATCGAAGTAAAAACCTATATTTCTAGTAGTGAATACAAAAATTTGTTTAATGGTCTCAATGAAAGCATCAAAGTGTTGACACCGTTTTTCGTCAACTTAGATATGAAGAGCACTAAACAATGTTGCAGAAAAAACAGAAGAATTCACAAGCGTTTTATGTGGTTCAATAGTTAAAAGATTGAAGTTTTCAAGCCTCTTCGAGTCTTTCATCATGAAGTCTTTCAAACTCAAGATTTGGTTACTAAAAAGTTGCATGAATTAGATCCGGAGGTAACCTCTTGAGTTGGCTGCTGGGTTCTTAGGGTATTCTTCGGCTTGCCTTCTCCCCCATTAGAACAGTTCCTGAGGAAAGTGATAGACCCGTCTTTTATACTCCTCAACCGAAGTCATATTAAAGAATTCAAGCAAGACTTGAACATCGGAAAATCTTTTTTCAAGCATTGGGAAGCACAGAAGGAAGAATTCTCGGTTGCCAGTTCCAGTCATGGGATCCACCCTTTTTTAAGGAAATCTCTGTTTCACCGGCCGTAGGGGCTAGTACGCTCCTTAGGTATGACGTCCTTCTCTTCCCTGGGCTTCTTACGACACTCCCTATCTGAATACGTTAGGGAGCAGGGGTTAGAATACCTTAACTTCCTTCTAACTATTTTAGATGGACAAGAGGTTCGACTAGACGCGAAGTATGAAAAAGTATCCAATTCTCAGAAGATTTGGCTTTATCGTCAGACAAGAATCTGGTTCCATGGTTTTTTAGATTTCTGACAATTTCGTCCCATTAGTTTATGTAATGTTGTTTCTAAGGCCATTTCCAAGATTATGACTAACCGGGGTGCTTCCAAAGATTTTTTCCTGTGCCTAATTTGAAGCTTTTTGGTCATAGGTTGCCAGTTTTCGAAGCTCACTTTGCAGCTCGGAGGTCCCAATTCACCCCTGACCTGCCGTAGAATTATTGATCGGCTCGAGGTGTGGTGTGCTTTGGTGTAACCGGGGGCTGGGGCCTGAGCTCAGGAAAAAAATTCAGGAACTCTTTGAGGCTCAAAACGATTTCTCCTTTCTTTTCTACGCTTACTTATGGGCTAACGGGTCACACTTTGGCCAAGTATCCCACAAAGAGACTCTTGAGAGCCAGAGTTGAGTAAGGACTCACAACTTCTTGTTTGAGACCCGAAATCCCGGTTCCGCCTGAACCAACCACTCACGACATTCTCAAGGCTCTGTTGGCCCAAATGGAAAGCTTGAACAGGGCCATCAATAAGTAAGAAGTAAGCTCCTCAGCAGATATGAAAAAGAAAGAAGTGACGAGGAAAGTCTGAAAAGGCTGCAGTGCCCGATCTCGCATCTAGCAATGGGTCGAATTTTGCCTAGCAGATGAGTCAATATTATTTCTCTCAATACTCTTTCAAAGCTTTTTCAGGAAGCAAATTGGCAGAATATTCTTTAGTAAAATTTGTGCACCTCTACAAATGAAATTCTCTAGGCCAGTTATAGACCTGGTTGAAATAATATCTTCCCATTATTTCGAGAAGTTACAATCAAACATTTAAATTTGATATAAATTCAAATAATGCATTAATTACATAATATCCTATGATAATAGGGATTTAATATCTTATAACAACAAATTCCTAAGGAATAGGGATTTCCTAACAACCTTTCTGTGTACAAAACGTGTCGCTGAGCTCAATTGTTGGGCTGATACGCTTTCGAGACCGATCTAGACTTCGAGCTCGTCACTCCGGTTACATCCTCCTCCTCATCTAGCGATTTTACCGAACTCGTTCCTCGGAGAAGGTCGGTGTCTTCGAGCCTGCAAATCAGGCTTGAACAATGCGACTCATGCTCGAGTGTCATTAACTGAGCAAATATGGGATCAAGTGTACAACCAACTCTTGTTATTTTCGAGCTTACTCTTTTTTAGCCTACATTTCGAGGTCATTTATTTTATTCACAAATTTGAGTATAACAGTTAGCCACCCAATATTACATATTAAAGTACCCAATATTAAATTACATCAATAACAACATACCACACATTTTTTATTTATTTTATTTTTAGACAATTTTCAATATTAACTTTAGAATAAAATTTTAACATGTACGTACGCTTTGTTGAAAAAACTAATATATGTTCAAAGAAAATAAAAATAAATTTTTTTTTTAATTAATCATATTTATTTAATTATTAAATATATATTAGAGTTGTTTGGTAACACTTAAAAAATAATTTTTTATTTAATTAATTAAAAATTTAAAAATTAAACATAAAATAATGTTTGGTAACTCTATTTTTATTTATTATTTTAAAAAGTTTTAATTAAAATTTATTAAATTTTGAAAATAAAATTTTTTCACTTTCAAATTTTTTTTAAACAGTTAAATTTTTTTTTTCTCTACTTCAAATCAACATCTTATTTTATATTATTAAACAAAAAAATAAAAATAAAAATTATCAAACATATTTATTATTTTTTGTTTTTTAAAAATAAAAAATAAAAAAACAAAATGATTACCAAACATATTTTATTTTTTAAAAATAAAAAAACAAATTTTATTTTTGGGTTTCAAAAATTCAAAAACATACCAAAGACAAACATTATTTGTCTACGTTAATGTCACTGTCATCTACCAATGACAGGAATATGTGACCAAATTAGTGACGACTTGGATTTGCGAGAAAAAATAAAATATATTAAACAAAATTTAGTAAATTTTGACCCGTCTTCAACAATTTATAAAATAATTCTTCAAACCTTATCTCACATTTTCACATAATCTATATATTGAACGTCCATAATCTATTCTTAGATCCATTTAAGATCTTTCGACTTTCTATTGATAGCAACCATGGATTTTCCTTCACTTTTTGCTGGAACAGCCACCATTTTTGCTGCGTTTCTGTTTCTCTATCTTCTTCTATGGAAACCGGCAAGACGCCTAGTTCATTCTCAGAGAAATCCTCCAGAAGCCGCGGGTGCATGGCCCATTATCGGCCACCTTCACCTATTATCAGGCCCAGAACCGCCCTTCAAAACCTTGGGCCAGATGGCTGACAAGTACGGGCCAATCTTCACCATACGAATGGGAGTGTACACAACTCTTGTCGTAAGCAGCTGGGGAGAAGCTAAAGAGTGCCTCACCACAAACGACAAAGCCTTCGCAAACCGTCCAAAAAGCATAGCCTCAGAAATATTGACCTACAATTACGCTATGATTGGGTTCAGCCCATATGGTTCCTACTGGCGCCATGCTCGAAAGATGGCGACACTTGAGTTACTCTCCAACCAACGCCTGGAGATACTAAGCCACGTAAGACAATCCGAGGTCAAAGCGTCCATTAAAGAAGTATACGAGCTTTGTCTGAAGAACAAGTTTGACCAGGTGGTGGAGATGAAAGAATGGTTTGGAGACATAACCCTAAACGTGGTGTTTAGAATGGTTGTAGGGAAGCGGTATCTCGAAGCCACAAGCTCCGGTGAGAACGATGTCTGCAATCGCAGCGAGCAGTACCGAAAAGCTTTACGAGAGTTCTTTGAGTTTACGGGCACTTTTATGGTGTCTGATGCAATTCCGTACCTGGCGTGGTTGGACTTGGGAGGTTATGAGAAAGCCATGAAAAAGACTGCAAAAGAGCTTGATGAATTGGCTCAAGTTTGGATTGAGGAGCATAAAAGAAAAAGGGTTGATCATAAAGGCGAACTAGTACTTAATAACAAGGAGGAGCACGATTTCATGGACGTTATGCTTTCCATTCTTGATGATGCCGAATTGGGAGTTTCCAGCTACGATGCTGATACAATCAACAAAGCTTTGTCTCTGGTGAGTATATAATTATTATCTTTTAATTAATAATTTTTTTTCCTTGTTTATATTAATCAATACTTTAAGCAAATATATAAACGTACAAAGTACACTCGAAAGTCATCATGCTGGTCCTCATAATATTAAAGATAAAAAAAGTGACTTCATCCGTGTTGTGTTTAAACTTAGAAACTGTATTAATAACAAAAAAAGTAAACTAATTTTAGCGTTTGGAACAAACTCGATCAGTTACGTGAAATTTGCTGCAAACTATGCTGAATATATATAGGTGCATAAAGAGGTTAGTTTGTAACTTTGCATTGCATCCACCTATTTTTTATATAAATATACAAGTGAAAGTCTTTGAGCTCATTTTCGGGTTTTCATCAATGAGTATAGGTTTCATCATATAGACAGTACCAACATTAATAAATAGGCTGAACTAATAAAAAATTACATTGGTCTCTGACTTATTCTATCAAATAATTGGCTTATTTAAATAACTAAACAAGAGCTTGCCAAAACAAATGAAAATCTCGTAAGAAACTCCTACTTCTAATATAATGAACAATATATCTGGTCTTTGACCCTTAACGATGAAACTTTATATACCGTTTCTTGACCGCGATCTCATACTAGTAAGCTGGACCCTAACAACATTGCAGGCACTTATTCTAGGGGGCACTGATACAACAACAGTAACAATGACATGGGCCTTGGCACTACTTCTCAACAACCGAGACTGCTTGACGAAAGCTCAAGAAGAATTAGACCAACACGTTGGGAGAGATAGACAAGTAGAGGAATCGGACCTAAAGAAACTGGTTTATCTTAGAGCTATTATCAAAGAAACGATGCGTTTATACCCTGCCGCACCACTCGCACTGCCTCACGAAGCAGTGGAAGACTGTACTGTAAGTGGGTACCACGTTCGAACAGGCACACGCCTCCTGGTCAATATTTCAAAGCTGCACCGAGATCCAAAAGTGTGGGCCGAACCCAACGAGTTCAGGCCCGAACGATTCATGACTGGTCACCTCAAAAACATTGACGTCCGAGGCCAGAATTTTGAGTTGATGCCGTTTGGAAGCGGAAGAAGAATGTGCCCGGCAGTGTCGTTTGCCCTTCAGGTTCTGCAGCTGACTCTGGCGTCTTTGCTTCAAGGGTTTGAGATTGCGACCCCATTGGACGAGCCAGTTGATATGCGTGAGTCTGCTGGACTGACTAACCTTAAAGACTCCCCACTTAATGTCATCCTCACTCCACGACTTCCCGCCGAAGCCTATTATTGAAATTAAAATATATAAGAACAATATTTTGTTTTACCTAATCTTTTATGCTATGCTTAAAATTACCATGGGGCAGAATTAAGAATAGCTGGTATGGGTGTAACTAGTTAAGTCTATCCCACTTGTTTTTTTTTTTGGTCCTCGTTCATGTACATGGATGCATATCTTGACATAATATTCTGGTGTGTGTACAGGCGAGGGTTATGTTATATGGTTAATTATAAGATGAAAAATGATGAGTTCCTAGACTATTTTTTTTTCAACTTATATAAAATTTAATTATGTAGTAATTATATATATAATCTTTTTGAGAATATTATTCTCATATATATTATTTGACAAATGACCTTAAATTATTTTTTCTATCACTTTCTCTAAAATTATAAGAGCTATTTCGTAGTTTATCAAACTTATATTCATTATTTATAAATATTGTTTGAGCTATTTATTTAAAGGGTTATTTATAAATTATTGTTGTTATTATTATTATTATTTGAAATACATTCAGCGAGTCATCGTACAAATATCATACTTTGTTACGACCTAGGACATGGAGCTCCCATAAGAGAGATTGTCATATGGAAGCTTAATAACTAAATATAAATATGGGTAATTATATACTCATTTTGTAACATATGTTTTATCCAAATACAATACATTATCGTACATGTGCGGAAATCTAGTCAACTCATATTCTAAATATGATTATATTGTATCTCATTTTAATTATTTATTTGACGTTCTTCTTTTTTTGTTATTAAAATGATTTTAAAATATTTTATGAATTAATAAAACAAAAACAAAAAAAAAATTTATAAGTTAATGAATTAAAAAAAACAAAAATTTAAAAATTAAATCTAATCCCTAAATTTAAACCCAAAATTAAAATCAACACTCCAAATTTAAAAGCGAAAATTCAAAGTGAATTCAAACAAAATAGTTTATTGAAACTTTGAAAAAATTATTAGGTTTTTAGTTTACTTTAATTAATTTAAAAATATTTCTTTAGCTTTTGTTTAAACTTATATTTTGAATTAAAAATATTTATCTTTATTTAAGCAATTAAAATAGTTTTATCGAATATTTTTATTTTAAAATTAATTAATTTATTTTTATTTTAAAATTAATTCATTTATTTTTATTTTAAAATTAATTCATTTATTTTTATTATAAAATTTATTTTCAAATATTTTTCCATTAATTAATTTATAAAATTTTCTTTTATTAATTCATAAAATATTTTAAAATTATTTTATAAGAACAAAAAAAAAAAAAAAAGATTGAATAAATTATTAAAAAAATGAGCAATATACTCCTATTAGAAATTTGTGTTGATCTATATGCATAACAACATGTGCAGTTGCGATACCAATTGAATTGACTGCACACCAAGATATAAATGTCACGCCCTGGCATACTCCTCCGAGAGAGGACAACAAAAGCAATATAAATACATCCTGGCCCCCTAAGGGAAATCATAAATATATATACACATATATATATATATATAGGGTATTGCTATAGTGCATACCTAAAAAGGTATATACCGGTGCATATCATTTTGTGACTTTTAGTATTTTTTGGCTTTTAAATTGTTTTCGGCGTGACTGTGTTTATTGTAGTTATTTAGAACATTCTGTAAATTTTCAGGAAATTCTGAATAATTTACAATGCCGAAAACTATCTTCAAACAGATTGTTACACGCGTGATTAATTTTTTTTATACGTGTGGAATACAGTCTGTTTGAACTTAGTTTTCGGCATTGTAAATTATTCGGAATTTTCTAAAAATTTGCAGGATGTTCTAAATAACTACAATAAACACAGTCATAAACAAAATCACACCGAAAATTTTTCACGAGCTGAGAAACAGAAAAAGTTACAAAAGGTATGCACTATGGAAAAGATATGCACCACATAATTACCCTATATATATATAGAATACTTCTCAATGGTTACTATCCATAAATGAGTACTAATAATTATGTTATGATGATGTGGCAACATAGTGACTTGGTATAGCAAGTCACCAACATGTAAATATTTTTTTTAACATTAATTTCGAATTTAGTTATTTTTTTTTTGTCATAATTAATGTTGTTTTCGACACTAGCTATATTTTAGAAATTGACATGCAATTGAAAAATTAAAAGTTTACAATATTATATTTTTATAATAAATACATGTTTTTCTTAAAGTAACCCTTCCAAAAATTTGAAATAATCCAATGTTAATATTAAAGTAATCATTCATGGATAGCAATCCTTAAAAATGCACTCATATATATATATATATAAACATGACCGAGTGACACTCTTCTTTTACGGCGTTTTTTTTATTTTTTATTATGTAATTATGATAATAAGGGATCAAGTCGATCAGTGCTACGAACTCTCTAGTTTCGTATGTGAAATCAAAATGAATTTTCCAATCCTAGTTCTAAAGTTCATTGAGATTTGCGATCGATGAAAGTCGTTGAAAATCATTTCAGCCGACGGCTTAATATGGAAGAGTGTGGAAAGAATCAATATGTGTTTTGGCCCCATGTTAGTGAGAAAAAGTATAATATTAATAAAATTTGAGGCTGTGCCGACTGCCAGTTTTGAAAAAGTTAACAATTTAACTTTACCAATGTAATAAACGTCAATTATCAAATTTGTCTTTAGAGAAGAAAATTTTAAAGGTGTATATCATCCTTTAATGGGTCCCGATGCATAGAATTATGTAGTATGGAATTAGATAAATATTACATTAATTTTAAAGTATAAATTATTTTAAATATTAATATTTGATAAGTTTTTTTTTCAATTAATTTAATTTTGAAAAAATTAAAAATAATATATGTAAGGATCATTAATATTGAAACGTATAATTGTGATATTGAAATTACTAAATTATCCCACTCTTTTGTTTTAAATAAATAATATCATAAGAGTTATATAACACCCTAAAGAACTCAATATCAGACATATAATAATGGGACTAATTTATTAGTCCTCACACATTTAAATTTAAAATAAAATATGTAATAAGAAATATTAATTTTACCGACTACTACATAGCACATCACGTGGTTTTGGGCATGGTGGCCCGTAACAATATTCTAGTATCATCAATGTCATAAGGATAACTCTCCCACTTTTTAATATGTGATAACACTATTATGAATACTTAGGCAAAACACGAGTCACAACAATTCTCGTAGATCTATTTTCTCATATCAAAAATAGACATGTGACAACACTATCTTTTGAATTGTAATATCATGCAAATTAAAACTTATATGAGACAACAGTTTTAGTGAGATTGTCGTAGTATGTCTACTTTTAACAAATAATGATATTTATGCGAAAATTGAAAAAATTATATTTTTTTAATATATCTAATAAAAAAATTATAAATTAATAATTTGCAACATAAAATAGCTATTAGTTAAAATATGAGTTTTTTCAAATAAATTATTCAAATCATTGTCTAATTTTTTTAATAATTTGTAATATTAATTATTAATTCAATTAGTTATTATATATTTAATAAAAAAAGTTTTTTTAAATAAAAATTCATTAATGATACTTATTATGATGTTATAGTATTAATTTTCTTTTTTTTTTCTTTAAAACTAATAAATATTATTTACAAAAAAAGTCAATTAATATTGAAATAAAACTTGTCAAAATAGTAATTAATAATTTGTAATACTAAATTTCTTTTAGTTAAAAATAAATAATTTATCTAACTTTTTAATAATATTTAATATTAGTTATTAATAAATTATTTATTATATTTAAATAATTTTTTATTAATAGAAAAGGTTAAAAATATATTTGGAAAAATAGCTAACGAAATATAATTTAAAAAATAAACTAAATTATGTAAATAAATTTATAAAAATATAGTTTTCATCACTATTCTTTCATTTTTCTTGGGCAGCTGGGTCAATGTCCTGTCTCTGACCGCCTCCCTTCGCTTCCCTCCCTCTTGCTTTGGTTCATCTACAGCTTCAGTTTCCTCCTCATCCTCAGGTATATATATATTTATGTATAAATATTTAGTTCCTGCTCTCTCTTACTCTCAATCTCTCTCGCTCACTCTCTATCTCTCACTCTCATATATATAAATATTTATTTATTTTGTTTGATTTTTTCCCTTGCAGCTCTCGTCGGTTGTGTGGTTGTATATATTTAGTCGATTGTGTGGGAACAGACTAATCATGTGATTATAAAAAATATTATTAAAAATACTTTAATTTATTTTTACATTATTTAATTTTTAAAATATATTAATTTATTTAAATAATACATATATATATATAAGTGATTTGTATATGAAATAAGTATAAATAAAATATACTTATTAATATTACATATATTATAATTTTTAAAATATATATTAATTAATTAGAATTAAAAAAAATAATTTAGTTTTTATAAATAAGAAAATATTTTAATTTAGTAGTATTTATTATTTAAAATAAAAAAAATTATAAAATAATTTAGAGAGTATCTCTTTAATAATTTTTAAAATATATATTAATTAATTAGAATTAAAAAAAATAATTTAGTTTTTATAAATAAGAAAATATTTTAATTTAGTAGTATTTATTATTTAAAATAAAAAAAATTATAAAATAATTTAGAGAGTATCTCTTTAATAATTTATTAAATGACATGGTAGGTCGGTTGTGTAGGAACAGACCTATCATGTCATTATAAAAATATATTATTAAAGATGATCTAATTTATTTTTACATTATTTTAATTTTAAAATATATTATTTTATTTAAATAATACACATATATAATTGATTTGTGTATGAAATAAGTATAAAAAATATATATTTATTAATATTACATATATTTTAAATATATATTAATTAATTAATTATTTGGAATTTAAAAAATAATAATTTAGATTTTATTAATTTAGGTTATACTACACCAAATATGTCTTTCCACGACACATAAATATAAGACTATTTAAAAAGTATTATAATATATTGAATTATAGTGAAAAAGAGGGGCAATTTTGGGAGGAAGCCCGCCCAAGTAATTTAAGGAGTGCCAATTTTTTTTTCTTTGTGTTATTTTAGAATTAGAAAATAGTCTATCTACTAATGGAATTAGGTATGGCACCACACTACTTTTTCTTTTCACAAGGAATGGAAGCACACCCAATCCTTGATTAATTATTTTTTGTTTGTGCAAATCTTGATTTTACTATATGATGTTTACATATGTGTATTTTATAAATGGTTCATGTAATCAAGATCACTAGTATCACATTAATTGTCTAAGTTCTCATTCGACCCAAATATTAACTTATTACTACATTAAAAAAGAGAATAGACATTAGTGGAATTTTTTGCTTTTCTAAATCAAACTTTTAGTCCTTTCAAAAGAAAAAAAAAATAGTAGTCCTCTTTTAAGGACTTAGTGTAGTCTCATCTAGTAATTTTTTTTTGTCATTATTATTTACTTCAACAACTCTATTATTGTTACTGGTTTCTATTATTTCTCTTACAAGATCAGGTATAAATATAGACTATGAAAGAAATATAGTTATTCATATATGGTTTGAAGTTTATTTCTTTTTTTTAGTATTGATTTATATATGTATATATTTATTTTATCTTATTTTTATCAAGACATGTGTAGAACTAGATTGATTAAAAATGTTAGGCTTTGTATAAGTAAACTTAGTTTGTCTTATAGGCCAAATTTTTTATATATTAATAATCTTTTTTTTTACCAAGTTACTTTTTTTATATTGATTGCGGATACAATATTTTCAAGCCTTATCCTATTTTATTACTTTTTAAAGAGGTATGCTAAATTAAACGTATACCCTTAAAGCACTTATCAATCAGCAACAATTAATTTGTTACAAACAATATTATGTTGAATGAGTGACCATATAATATGACCTAAATTACATTAAAAAAAAAAAGCAATAGGCATAGCTCATATGTTACCATATAGATGAATATTGATAATTGCTCTAATAAGGAATTGTGTTTGCTACAGATTTATTTTACACAATTTCTTGGATGAAGAGTTGTTATTGACAGATGGTTAGGTAATGTAATGAATCTAAATTTTCCTATTAGTTTTCTTTTTATATATCATAAAGTAGTTTAAATTTGCTACGTGCTGTTGCTTAGTCTACTAATAACTTGATAGTAAAATTTCATATAAATATACTAGATATAAACGTATTTTTAATCAAACTAGTGGTTTCACTTTTGCAGTTTGATAATGGTAGAAATCAACTTATTCATGTTACTAATTTTTATGTAATAATGATTGTCTTTATTTATGTGATTTTGCTATCATTTGGTACCATTTCTTATTCTATTTGTGTTTTATATAAGTCACACACTCTGTTTATTATGCTCCTTTGGATTTATGTTTTGTTTGTTTTTCTTTTTTATATTTGCTTATGTTGTTTCGGCAGGCACATTTGGAATAGTTTACACGCATAGATTGGATTTTCAAATATATATATGAGGACACCTTGTATAGTTTTTATATTGTTTTGCAGAAATTAATGAAAACAAGAACAAATGATATATACCAAATTGAATTTGCTAATTTCTTATGTAATAGGTGAGTAACCTATTCTCTGATAATTGTAATAAATAAATTATTTTTTGAAATTATCCAATGAGAAATGTGGGAAATTTGTTAATAGGAGGGTATAAGTAGGTGATAGATTTTGTAGTTGGGTATGCATGAATTGTATTGAGTGAGCTTAATTCATGGAGAGTACAAGTCTCTCGAATACATGTTGTTACATTTGGCTTATTTCAATAATATACCTCCATTTCCTTCTCCGATGCTTGTTAGTTTTGGAATCTTATTTGTTTTTGGATTCTAACATTGTAGGTGAGGTACATTATGATAGTATCATTTGTACATTTTACTAAGTATCGTAGTAAGGAGTTCCGTTAAAAGTAGCAGATCTTAATCTATCTGTGCTATGGGTTATTGGTAGTGCTATAGTGCTGTGATTAAATTTGTTGCAATTCTTAATCTTGTGACATAGCTTAGGTTAAATAACGCGTGTCTTCTTATTGATGTATATATATAGTGTCTCTTTGCACATTAAGAGAAAGACTGGAAGAATGAAAAAAGTTACAAGTGGAACATAGTCAAATGCCCTGGTCAGACTTCATTGGTATAGTGCGGCTTTTATATCATAAGGATGATGAATGAGTATTGCTTGCATGTGACACCCATCTGATGGCTAAATACTAATGTAAGTATATTTATAATAGTTGAACTAGAATTCTATTCAATTTAGTTTCTAACTTAATTTTTTATTTTAATTTTTGTAGTGTGGTTGGAAGAATACATATAACCGTGAGGAAATCAATGGCTTTAAATGAATGGGCAGCTAAGCTCCTTGAGCAGATGAGCCGAAGCTAGCGTAACTTTTGAAATTAGAATTCAAAAACAAACTAATTATAGTAAAGGCATGCACTTAAATAGTTAAGGCAAGGATTCTTACATAGTTTTTTTGCAAGAATGTATTTACATTTTAATCTTGTAAGGATACTTTCATAGTTAAGATAAGGATGTATTTACATAGCTAAGGCAAGAATTATACATTTTAATTTTGTAAGTTTAGTTTTATAATATACTGAATTACGTTGATTTTATATGCTGGGTGATTTTGTTTTGATTATACTATAATTATACAAGAAATTTTGAATGAATGTAGTGATTTAAAACATGGAAAAAAATTTCTCATTTTCTATATGATTACATCAGTTCAAAACATTATGTCATCTCATGTACCACATGGCAAAACTTTTGCTTGAAACCTGTTGTCTCATGTTACAACAGTTGTCCATAAACTGTCGTATCATGTACTGCATGGGACGACATTTTCACAGCAACTGTCGTCCCCAGTGGTACATGAGACGACAATTTTATTTGAATTGTCGTCTCCTGCTAGTACATGACACTACACTGCATGGCACAACATTATTAGAACTATGTATGAACATTCTTGCCACAGTTTAAAACTATGGTATTGCATCAATTTTTTAGTATTGTAATTTATTAAGGTCCTGATTGACCTAGCTTATAGTTTTTGGGCATTTAGCTTCTTAAAAGAACTTTTTCACAAAGTCACTCCTTGTGGCTTTAACTAAAATAATTTTTTAAAGTAAAATCTCAAATTTTGAGGTAACTCAATCACTCTTTAAAAGAGCTTTTAAAAAGATAAAAGCCAAATTTTGTCTTTAAGAAGCCTTGCCAACCAGGCTCTAAGTATTGTCCTTTTATCCTCACAAATCATGTTATTTCACCTTTTCATCAATATATATGGCACGTATAACAATGGCACATTCTATAGTTACATCCACTCTAATATTTCAAATTTCAATTGAAAATAGCCATGGATTTTCCTTCTAAAGCCACCATTTTGGTCGGTTTTCTGTTTGTGTATATTCTTCTATGGAAATCACCAAGACACCTAGTCAATTCTCAGAGAAATCCTCCTATTAGTGCTAGAGCACTAGGAGAAAATGAACAGAGAAACAAAGGAAAAGGAAACTTTGTTTCTATTTAAAAATGTTTCTTGTGTCCAAAAATAAGTGTGTTGTCGTTTATATAGACAGCTGATACAAGTTGTTACAACAACCAATTCTTGGTTGAGGATGGAAAATAACATAAATTTGTTGAGCTAATACTCAACTAATCAAGAAGCTTAAGAGACCTAAAATAGTTATAAAGCTAACTAACTAAGAGTAACTCTAATAGGCCCCTTTAAGATGGAGTATGTATGTCAATAACACCCATATTGGATACAATTGTCTTAGAAGGAGCTGAAAATAAATCCTTTGTGAAAATATCAGCCAAGTTATCTTTGGTGTTGACATGTATCAATTTGAGTGTGCCTTTGGTGATTTTTTCTCTAATAATATGGCAGTCGATATCAACATGCTTGGTCCTCACATGAAAGACTCGATTTTCTGAGATATGGATGGCAGCGTTGTTGTCACAATATAGTATGGCAGGTTGCAAATGATTAAGGCCAAAGTCTTTGAGTACAGCTAAGATCCATGTGGCTTCACACGTTGCATTTTCCATGGCTCAGTATTCATCTAGAGACTGTTGATTTTTTTTGGACTTCCAAGAGATAAGAGAATCACTAAGGAACACACAAAAGCCCGATATAGAGCGACGAGTGTCAAGGCAAGCACCCCAGTCAACATCGGCAAAGGGCTTGACTTAGACATTTTGAGCATTGTGGCTGGTCTCGGCATAGGCAGATACCTAAGAAGAAGAATTAGCAGAAAAGAAAAGGCCTTGGACAGGTGTGGCTTTTAAATATTGTAAAATTCGATGAGCAGCTTGTTGATGGGGAAGTCTAGGTGAAGTGAGAAATTGACAACAAAGGATATGTTAGGACGAGTTATAGTGAGGTAAATTAGTTTCCCAATCAAGCTACGATATGAAGTAGGGTCTTCGAGAAGGTCACCAATATCATTACTCAATTTGAGATTAGGTTCCATGGGGGTGGAAGTTGGTTTTCCTCCTAAGAACCCAGTGTCCGTGAGTAATTGAAGAGTGAATGGACGTTGAGAGACAGAAATAGCCTTTGGAGAACCAGCAATCTCTAGACCAAGAAAAAAACGAAGTGGTCCAAGGTCTTTGAGTTTGAATTTACTATCAAGAGTTTTTGTGAATGTCGAAATGGCAGTAGAATTGTTTCTAGAAACAAGTATGTCATCCACATAAACTAATATTGCTAAAAAATTGCCATTTTCATTTTTAGTGAAAATAGAGTGACTTGAAGGGGATTGTATGAAACCACTATCAATTAAGGTAGAGCTATGGCATACCATTGTCGAGAAGCTTGTTTGAGACCATAGAGGCCTTTCTGTAACTTGCAAACAAAGTTCTTTGCTAATGAAAAGGAAGGTTGATAACCTTTGGGAATTTTCATGTAAATGATAAGCCTAGTTTAGAGTAGTTTTAGAATGTGTCTTAGTCATATTTTTGAGTCGAATTGTGAGTTTTGTACATTATTTTGATTTTGTTTGTTTTGTTTTTAGGCTTTTGTTATGAATCGCGAGATGGAATGGAAAGGATCAGAGTTGGTGAGAAAAAATGGGAAATTTTATGACATGTGTAGTCATTTGGCATTAGTTCTTATCATCTGAGGGAAGTCGAGATGATTTGAGGTGGAGAAAAAAGCTGAAAAGTGAAAGTTGAGCATACTAGGATTTAGGACTGCGACTTGGTCAAGCAAGTCACGGCTCAATGAAGTCAGTGTCTGCCTATTCTGTTGAGAGTTTTAGGGTCGCAACTTGGTTAAGAAGGATGAGGTGCTAGAGGAAACAGAGACAATTCCAGGAGGCCTTAGAAGACGCGAGCCACGACCTGGGTCAAGAGGATCGCGGCGCCTGAAGGCCCTGACGAATGCTGAAACGCCTTAGAAAAGACACGGGTCACGATCTAAGAAAGGCCAAGTCGCAGCCCGCCTTGCCAACAAAGAGGAATTCATTTTTTTTTTATTATATATAAGTTCAAACTTTAGGATTTAAAAAAATTAGGTTAGATTTTTTATTACGAATTGGAGAGCAATTTTGATTCTGAGACTTTATTTTTCTGCGATTTCATATTTTTATTTCTCTTCATGCTTTTAAATTTTATGAGTATGAATATTTATTCTTTTGTTTAAGTCATGTTTTATATGAACCAAATCCTCTATCTAGGGGTTAATGTAGTCGCTTGAATTTTGATTTAATTTTATTATGATGTTCTATTAATACTTCTTCTTTATTCTAATCTATATGGTGTTTGCATAGTGCTAGTAAATACTTGATCACTATTTGCTTGATTTATAATTTTGATTCAAAACTCGAAAGATGCGAATGGAATATGCTATTGTTATATAGACATAGGTTACATATTGGACGAGAGTACCTGTATGATTTGTGTAGCAATTAGGTTACCATTCTTAATGTCTGCTATGTGTTTAAGTTTATCACAGAGATGTAGAAAACTTGCATATAAGAGATCTTATATCTTGAAAAAGAATAGGAATCAATTTTTGTTAACCTATTATTTGAATAGGAATAAGTGATTTAGAACTGATTAGTAAAATTAATAGAACGAAAAGTTGATGAAATTAATTCCCTAGGCTTTTTGTTATTGATTTTATCTTTTGCTTTGCTTTGCTTTACTTTTCTATTTACATTTATTTAAATTGTGTTCGTAGTTTATAATTATTCATTTCAATTTTAATCACCGAATAGAAAGTGAAAAACGATTATTGGTAATTGTTTAATAGTCTCAATGGGACGATATCAATTCTTATGGAATTTATTACTTGACATAACCACGTACACTTGCGTGCATATTTTACCGATTAGTAAACACCCTCTTCTAAGTCACCATGGAGAAATGCGTTATTAATGTCCATTTGATGGAGATGCCATTGTTTTAGAGCAGCAACGACTAATAATATGTTTAGAGTATTAAACTTAGCTACGGGAGCATAAGATTCTAGGTAGTCAATTCCTTGTTGTTGAGGGCATCCTTTGGCACAAAGTCGTGCCTTATAGTGCTCTATGGTACCATTGGGTTTGTATTTGATTTTATAAACTCATTTGCTACCAATATCTTTGTGGTCGTGAGGTAGAGAACTAATTGTCCATGTGTTATTAAGCTATAGAGCTTGTAATTCTCCCTTCATGGCTTGTTGCAATTCAAGATAGAAAGAAGCTTGTTTATAAGATTTTGGCTCAATAATGTTGTTAGTGGCCAAGACAGTAGCTCGAGAAAGATGGTGAGAGTTTTCTATAATTTAGTGAGTCAGATATATTATTAGATGTAGAGGCGGAAGCTTGTGAAAAATGGCACACAAAATCATCAAGGTGGACAGGTTTGGTGATTTTTCGTCCTTTGTGAGTAGTGGTAATTCTTGTTGGAGACTTGTGCGATTTTGTCAAAGTTAGTGGAGCAGATTGAGGTAGAACCATTGATGGAATGATGGTTTTTGGAAAAAAAATTATCAATGTCTTTACTATTTAATTGACTTTGAAAGGGATATATGTGTTCATGAAATTTGGTGTATCTTGATATGAATATTTTATTTGTTTCTAAGTCTAATAAAAAATAAGTTTTCATGCCTTCCCGGTACCCAAGGAGAATAGAGGCACAAGAACGAGGTGAGAACTTATATCTTGGGCTATTGAGTGTGGGTGCATAGGTCAAGCAACCAAAATTTCTTAAATGATCATAAAGAGGTTCTTTTTTATATAGGACCTCAAATGATGTTTTTCCTTTCAAAATAACCGAAGGGGTTCTATTAATGAGGTATGTTGTTGTTTTAATGATGAAGGACAAATAAACTAATGGTAAGTGAGATTGAAACAAGAGAGCTTATCCAACATTTAAAAAAATTTGGTGTTTTCTTTCAACCATAGAACTTTGTTGAGGGGTATCAACACATGAATGGTAATGTATGATCCCTTTGGTGGCATAAAAAGATGTTAAATTTAGCTCTTTGGCATTATCAGTTTGGATTGCTTTGATATTAGTTGAGAACTGAGTATTTACTATTTGGAAAAAAGATGGAATAAAGTCTTTGACATCAGATTTGGCTTGTAGTAAATGAGTCCAAGTGAACCTTGATTTATCATCAACAATAGTCAAGAAGTACTTGAATCCTTCTATAGTTATTATGGGAAAAGGACCCCAAATGTCTAGATGGATTAAATAAAAAATTCTCTCAGCAAAGTGATTTTTGATTGGAAAGGAAATCTTTTTTGCTTTGTCAACGAACATATGGATCAATGATAAATTTGAGCTTTTGGAAAAGAAAAAGCAAGCTTTTTATTGATTGAAATTGAGATTTACAATGATGGGTAACCTAGGCTTGTATGCCAAAGGTTTGCATCAGTAGATGAATTACAAGTAATAGAAAAATTTGAGCAAGGTAAAATAGAAAAATCTTGCTTGAGTATGTAAAGATTGTAGAGTTTTTCAGCAATCTGAATCTCCAAATTCTTGGTTGGTGCCTGGATTATGCATGAGGTAGCAGTTAAAACCATGATGTTAGAAGTGGCTTTGAAAAAATGATTAAAAGAAAAGAGATTAAGCCTAAAGCTTGGAACATAAAGAACATTAGTAAGGATAATATCTTTCTTAAAATGAACAATTCCAACATTATGGACATCAATAGTTTCCCCACTAGGTAGAACAACATTTGGAGGAAAAGAAGAATTGTTAAAAGAATGAAACAAGTGAGAATCATGGCATATATGGTGAGTTGCACCACAATCAACAACCTAATAAGCATGAAAATTTAAAGAAGATTTACCAAAAAAGTTTGAAGTAGCTTGGGCTAGAGTAGTTTCTTCTTGAAGAGCCTCTATGACCACAGTGGAATCAACCCAAGGGGCATTGCTTTGGAGTTTTTGACTGAGTAAGGAAATGAGTTATTGATAGTGAGTATTCAGTGCTTGTTTTGTTGTAGGAGATGATATGGTAGATGGGTTGTAGCTTGTGCTTGCATGATTGGCATCAGAAGTGGATTTTTCAGGCTTTCTTTTGTCACCATAACTAGGTGGGAACCCATGCAAGAAGAAGCACTTGTCCACCAAATGACCTGGTTTGTTGCAATGAGATCAAGTGGGTCTTTGTTTCTTGTTGCGAGATAGATGTGGTGGATTTGAGACAGCTGAAGCAAGGGTGATTTTTTGGGAAGAACCAAGGGTTCTTTGCCTCTCTTCTTGAACAACCTTAGCAGAAACTTTGGAAAGTGATGGAAGAGGAACAATGAGAAGGATTTGAGGCCTTACCGAATTGGAACTTCATTGAGGCGTGTCAAGAATTGGAGAACTTGCTATTGGTTGAAGTAATCACTGAACTTCTCCAAAGCACCACAAGAACAATGAGGAGTAGGTTGAAATTCCTTCAATTCATCCCACATGGTATTGAGTTTGGTGAAGTAAGAGGTGACCGAGTGATCTCCTTGATGTAGTCCTTGAAGAATGGTCTTCAATTGGAAAATTTTGGGTCCATTCCCTTGGTTGAAACACTCAGCAAGGTCACTCCACATATCAGATGCAAGATCAAAGAACATGATGCTTTGAGCGATTTCGGAGGAGTCCGAGTGGAGCATCTAAGACATGACCATGTTGTTGCACCTAGTCCAAGAACTAAAAAGAGAGTTAGAAGCATTAGGATGTGAAAGATAACCATCAACAAACACAGTTTTGTTCTTTGCAGTAAGAGCCATAGAAATAGCTCTTTTCCAAGACTGAAAGTTTGGGCCTGTGAGGAGTTTAGAGACAAGAATGAGTCTGGGGTGATCTCCTAAGCTCATAAAGTATGGGCTAGACACATCTCCATGAGTTGGTCGATCGGGTTGCTGGAGATTGGTGGAGTCTTCAGCCATAGACGATTGGGGATCTCCATTGGCTTGGGCATCACGAGCATGGGTGTTATCACCACCATTTGGGTTGGAGAATCGATTTGTGCGCACCATTATTACAGATCGTGAAGAAGATGAAGATTTTAGGTGAACTCTAATACCATATTAGTGTTAGAGCATCGAGAGAAAATAGAGGAAAAAGAAACTTTGTTTCTATTGAAAAATGTTTCTTGCGTTAAAAAATAAGTGTGTTGTCATTTATATAGATAACTGATACAAGTTGTTACAACAACCAATTCTTTGTTGAGGATGGAAAATAACATAAATTTGTTGAGCTAATACTCAACTAATCAAGAAGCTGAAGAGACCTAAAACAGTTATAAAGCTAACTAACTAAGAGTAACTCTAATACCTTCAAAAGTCAGCGACACATTGCCCATAATCGGCCACCTTCACCTATTATAAGGCTTGCAACCACCCAAGAAAACCTTGGACCAAATGGCTGGCAAGTACGAACCAATCTTCACCATACGATTTGGAGTGTACACAACTCTCGTCGTAAGCAGCTGTCAAATTGCTATAGAGTGCCTCACCACAAACGAAAAAGTCTTCGCAAACTATCCAAAAGGCATAGCCTTAGAAATATTGACCTACAACTACACATTGGGTTTAACCCATATGGTTCTTACTGGTGCCATGCTCGAAAGATGGCGACACTTGAGTTACTCTCCAACCAACGCTTGAAGATAGTAAGCCATGTAAGACAATTCGAGGTCAAAATGACTGTTAAAGAACTAATCGAGCTTTGTCTGAAGAACAAGGTTGATCAGGTGGTGGAGATGAAAGAATGGTTTAGGGACATAACCCTAAACGTGTTGTCCAGAATGGTTGTAGGGAAGTAGTATCTTGAACCCAACAAGCTCCAGTGAGAACGAGGTCTGCAACTGAAGCGAGTAGTTATGAAAGTCCTTGAGAGATTTTTTTGAGCTTATTGGGACTTTTGTGGTGTCTGAAGTTATTTCGTATCTGAGGTGGTTGGACTTGGGAGGTTATGAGAAAGCCATGAAAAAGACAGTGAATGAGCTTGACGAATTGGCTAATGTTTGGATTGAGGAGCATAAGAGAAAAAGGATTGGTCATGATGGTGGAGTAGTACTTAATAGTAAGAAGGAGCATGAATTCATGGACATGATGCTTTCCATTCTCGATGACGCTGTTATGCGAGTTGCCAGCTATGATGTTGATATAATCAACAAAGCTTTATCTCTGGTACATAGAACTATTCCCTTTTGATATTTTTTTTTTCGTTGTTTGCTCAAGCTCTAAGTACATAGTAAACTAGGCCAAAGTACGGATCATGTTAAGAGCCATACATGATAGCCATTTAAACTACAAACAGTATACCCAAAAAAATATTACAAGCATTATAAGTAACTATATTAAGATGTGAATTCTTGTTGCGACTACAGTACATTTGTACTGGAGATGCAGTGATTTACATCTACCTATTCGCGTAGTATAAATAAATAAGCTAAGTTTTTTTTTTAATAAAAGGAGGGTATCCATTAAAAATGATCAACATATTTTCAAATTCAAGAGAGAGGGAAATGGCCATCCCCAATTCAAACATGATCACTATCTAAGACTAAAGAAAATTTAGCAACGCCATGGGCTAGGGAGTTGGCCTCTCTATTGACGAAACTAACTTGAGCTTGAGGAAAGGTAGACACATATTGTTTATTTAAACTAATAAAGTATTTCAGGGTTAGAGAATTAGTTCCATGGAGATTATCTACTAGTAGTTTACAATCAGATTCAATACATGTGACTTGGAAGAATTCTGAAGTGCACCATCACAGCGCAAGAAGGAGACCATGGGCTTCCATGAGTAAAGGTGGGAATTTTCTAGTCGAAGGGGAGGATATGGCAGCCACTACTCCATCTTTGGCTGGGATGTTTGCAGACGAGGTCTTCTTCCACCAAGATATGTGAAGGTTTGAAGAAGAGGAAGGATCATCAAAGGTAGTGTGGGCTAAATGGTAGCCAGATTGAACAGTATATATACATGAAGGTGTGTGATCCCATATAAGAGTGTCAGACTGAGTGGTGTTAACTAAAGGGATAGAAAGGATGCAATTGATTATAGACTGAGAGAAGAGGTGAGAGATGAGGGGGATGTTCCATTGCCCTTGACTGTCAATGTAATGCCCCGACTATTTCTAAGACCCTGGACCATTAAAAACTACTAAGACATAGCTAGTAATTTGATACATACATAAGAAATAACATATCTTTATTTAAAACCCAAAATATTGTACCAAATACAAAAAGGTAAAAATATACAATGTGATATGGGATCCCATTATTATAAAACATAAACTTTAATTGTTTAAATACTAAATGCAGAATTACAAAAGAAACATAATTCGAAAGACTTAAAAATAACGTCATCCTCGATCATTCCACGCAGTCCATTCAATCCATTCATCCTTAACACACATGCCAAGCTGCCACGAATCTTTCCTGCCTTCCATAATCATATTCCTGCATCAAGCTAAAAATAAAGGAATGAGCCTAATACCTAGTAAGGAAAATCTTCTAACAACATATATCATAAATCATAAACATAAGACTATATCATATACATATATTATAAATCATATGACTATTAAAACACATATCATATAGGACTACAATATTATTCGCCATTAACTCATTAACATGGCATGTGATAAACCATCTAGGTCCTCTATCTACTAATCGAGGTATTTTAGATCACATGGTAGTATATGATAACCCATCTAGGTCCTCTGTCTACTAATCGAGGTAGGGTAATCATAACTCTAAACCATGAAAATGATAAAAAAAATTCTTGGGGCTTGCTATCTAAGTAAGTCATATGCCCAAGCGACTATAAAAATATATTTATACATATACATATTATAGCATAAAACATATCATAACATAAACATATAAGCACATATAATCTATCCTATTTTCCTTACCACAAACCGGGATATTTGAGAACAAGGACGGGATTGGAACACTCCTAAAAACCAATAGCAAAACCATGAGTATTTCTAAAGAATGAAGATGAAAAGAGAACTAAACCATTAAGAAGAAACTTACTAAAAAGAACCTTAAGTTTCAAGAAACTTAAACACCTGACCAAGAATCATAAACATGAGTTAGGATCTGAAAGAAAATAAAAGAAACTAAAGAACCATGAAGATCTGAACTTAAGGATAAGAATACCTTGAATGATCTTATAAATTGATCTAAACCTCGATACCAAAATCTCACTATATCTCACTTCCCATGTGTTTAGAAAAGCTTAGATTGATAAATCTTTTAACCCAAAACCCAAGTGTTTCTCTCTATAGTAATCTTCGCAACTTGGAGGCTCTAAACAATGCTTGAAGAATGAGGAAAATGGCTAAGTACTAGGTCATATTTATAGAGTTCAGGGAGTGAAACTAACCCCTTTTAATTTGAATAAATAAATGAATATAAAATAAAAAGGATTTGAATTTTCATTCAACAAATGCCTAGAAATCGGTCAAAATTGTTCAAAGGCAAGTCCAAGTGGTTAAGGCTATTTTTAAATTTAAGAATCCTCAAGATTAAAAAATGATGCACCAGGTGCAATATATCGCCTAGACCATTTTCCTGAGCCCCGTTTGATCGTTTGTGCGAAGTCGACATGTTTTCCGTATCTCCCGTAGGCGATATATCGACCCCTAT